>NW_014577344.1:241772-246772 GCF_000485595.1 Priapulus caudatus
CTTAACCCGCCCTGATAATATCGGTGGATCGCTGATCACGGCGTCGGCGTTATATATAGGAGGATAATGTTATCTTTGCGTACGTTTTACCTTTATACAACAACAAAGGCACACGTTCAGAACAAGGTTTACCAGTTATGTAATGCCATAGCTTTCTTGATGCAAATTATAGGACGATGTGGGTTTACTCGGAGCTTCGTTGAGACTAGCGGGAGCGGCCCATAAGAAGAAGGCCTTACGTTTGAGTATGAAATATTCGCCCGCTCGGCGAAAATAATTATAGAAACATTATGAAAACAAATATATTGTTAAAAACCTATACTCGTTGTCCCTGCAATGAGAAATTCAAATAGCACTGTAAGTTTCAAAAGGATTTAAGCTCTATTTATCGAATTCGTAATAGTTCGCAGAATGGCGCAAGATTTAGTACGTTGGTACGTCAATATAATATAATATACATACTACATAATAATAATAATAGCCTCAACGTGTTGGCGGCCGCAGCGACTGATGGTGGGAGTATACGTTTTAGAGACAATATATATTATATAATACACGCGCAGGCTTAAATATATCAATTGTAAATTGTGTAAATCAAATAATGCTGTAATATGGTATGTAAATGTCAAATTATAGTAAATTCATATGTGTACATACACAATCAGGAGCGTAGAAGGAACTTTTAAACAATGGGAGATCCCAACGGACTCCCTACCCTCAACAGAGGGAGCTCCGCAGCCAAAGCTGAGGGAGCCGCAGTCTGAGTTCAAAAGTAAAGCATATTCAACAATAAATCATGCGCCTAATGTTAAGATAATCAATGCAACTTGCACGTCATGCAAATTTACTGTGGACATTAGCTGAAAAATACAGTAATTCCGCAGAGGCCGTGATTCCGGAAACAAACTATAATATTAGTATGGCAGATTTTCAGGGAGTCACGACGGACTCTTGCATATGTCAAACTCAGGGAGTCCGAGAGTAAAATCAGGAGTATTCTGCACTCCGGACTCCCGTTAATTTCGCACCCTGAAAATAGATGTACAGGCAATATTCTCTAAGTTTTCTCTGTAGCACACGAAATGATCTTTTTTCATTACTGAGATATACAGTGTCTACAGAACCCATACAGATACCGCTACGGCTATAATGAAATCAGATGTACCTGCGCAAAGTACAAGCTCTACACATGGGGACATATACGCCAAATTTACACGTACATTGTATACACGCACACACGACACACCGCGCGCACGCCACACGCACGCACGCACGCACGCACACACACACCACACACACACACATACACACACACCCCACACACACCACACACACACACACACGTGTGCATATAGTAGATATAATAGATATATGTATAATATATATACTATATAATGTATATATCATATATACTATATCGATACACGACCATCGTATTCTAGGTCGATAAGAAGGGAAGTATATCACAACTTCCACGTAAGGTACGCGCCGCGTAGAGAGATACATACGTAGCTATACAGCCTTTGTCTGCTATCATCTATTGACAAACACGACATACGCATATACGCTTCTATGACACTACTTTTCATAGGAAGCATTCTTCCCTATGACAATATTGTTGTTCATGTGCAGTTTAGTGAAGCGAGTTATTTGATGAAGCAAGCAGCTGGAAGTGTCAGCCTGATAAAGGTGAAGACGGGAATGTTGAGCTCGCAATATGTGTCATAGAAAGAAATCTGCTATGACAATAGCTGTCATAGGAGAGCGTATATGCATGTGTATGTCGTATTTGTCACGATTGAACCAGGTAGCATGCCCCTCGGGTCAAGCGGGTCACGCGACGGATGCGCAAACGCGACATGCGTATGCCGCGCACGCACCACGACAAACGTATGCACGCCGACCGCACGCAACGAACGACCGCGCGTACAAGAAAAAACACAGTACGCACGCACACCAGCGCAGTACGCACGCATGCACGTATGTTTCGCCAAAAACAATCGCGCGGTACGAGGTCAGGCGTGACGATGGTACCGATCACGTGGTTGAAAAGGTACGCGAGACGACGGCCTACGTTCAGCACGTACTGCAAGAAACACAAGACGCGTCGAGGAAGTCCAACACCTGTAGCACGAATATGACACGACAAACACGAAACTCCTGAACTATATCCTGTAAATGATAATGGGTAATGAGTATGAGTAATATATTTGTAATAATATTATATATATATAGATATATGTATTAATTATAATATTATAGTATAATATTCAAATATATATATACACACAAATATATTATAGACTTATATATATATATATATATAGATATATATATCTATTAATATTATTCCAAGCACCTGCCCTAGTAGAAATATACCATATATATGCAAGCCCTCCAAATTCCCTTTATCGTATCGTGATGCGTTCCATTTGACATTATATTAAATAGAGAGCGGCAGCGATCCGACAGCTTCTTACAGGCTTCGATCTCTTCCGCCGATCTCTCTCTCAATACGCAACGATCACAACACACACACAACACACAACACACACACACACACACACACACACACACACACAACACATCACCACGCTGCGCACGACAACAGCACGATGAACACACAGCACGACCAATCACACCACATACATACACACACACACACACACACACAACACACGACACATACCACACACAACACACACACTACACAACATCAACATCACACACACACACACACACACACACCACACAACACACACACACACACACACACACACGCGCCGCGCTGCCGCGCCGCGCGCTCGCGTCCTGTGTCAGCTTTCATGTCTGATCAGAGCAGAAGGGCATTAGCGGTGGGCAGGATAGTGCACGGTGGGTCGTTCGACATATACCTGCCGCGCTATGCTCCACGAACTACACGTGCCATAACGTGTGCTCGAGCCTAGACATATGGAGGCGGCGCGTATTTCCAAGTGTGTAGCTAGGCCACCGTACGATCAACTGGCGAGAGAGAGAGACGAGGAGAGAGACGAGATGTTCGCCCGAGTGAGCGAGACATATATGTGCGCGCGTGTATCTTCGCGTTCGTGCATAAATTTGCTGGACCTTCGCGTGCCCGGCGTGCTCGTGAATTTGGTGTTGCTGTGCGGTACATTGTGTGTAGGTGAGGTGCGTGTGCGTGAACTTGCGTGCATATGGTGCGGGTTACGCGTACATTCATTTGAGCGCTTGTTGCGTAGCGTGGTGTTGAGCATGCGATTAAACTATGATCATGGCAGGTGGATTTCCGCACCGCATCAGGCACATCATATAAGATGCCGCCTTTTAGTACGGATCACTCTTCTCGTATATCTACCGGACATACGGACGCCTAGCTGTATCGGTGAGAGTCGTTGTGTGCTGGTATCCTAGACACGCTACACCACCAATACACAAGTACGCAATACATAGATCAGAAACGGCGAACATAGGGGGTGCCCTTGAGGCGTCATAAGACGGATATTTTTTTACACCAAAAATATATCAGAATACTCCTCGTACCATGCTCTACGTTCGCTATTAAGCATATGTAATGGCATTGAGGATGGTATTCGTTGACGTGGAGCGCGGTGACTATGTGAATCCGGCAAAGCCTTCTCACCGCTGTCGACACTGTCACTGTATGACGCTCTGTTCCATACATTATTGTTGACCTAGAGGACGAGCTCCGCAGCTGGTGTGGCGGGGGGGGGCGCGTGATGAAGAAATCAATGCAAATGATTGCCTGATTACATATAGTCTGCCGACATATATGAGGTAGAGTTCAAGGAGTATTCACGTTGCACTCGACGCTATCAAAGTTATGGCGTAACAATTTGTGGCGCGAGCCCTGATAGATTCACACCGGAATATTATAATATATAGATTATATATATATGTATTTTGTGTGACATCTGTGTGTGTGTGTGCTGTGTGTGTGTAAGTGTGTGTTGTGTGTCGTGTGTGTGGTGTGTGTGTTGTTAGTGCTGGTGTATGTGTGTGTGTGGTGCGAGGTGTTTATGTGGGTGAGTGGGCGTGTGGTGGTCTGTGGTATATACTTTGTGATGGAGTTGATGATGGGTTGATGCTGTGAATGAAACAGCTCGGAGGAATCAAAGCGCAAGCGTCAAGTACGGCGCCATTCATTATTGCATCGTGTATAGCCATGGTTTCATGGAGAGTAACGGCATTCTCGTCCTTCTCTGAATACAGATAGAGTCAACACGAGACTTTTGCTTCCATTTACAGGTAAAGCTCTACCGCTTGATAAAAATAATGACGGCATTACTCAGCCTTCAAAGAGCTATCGGCTGGTAATGTTACCTATATATTATTATTTATCTATCTATCGTATCTATCTATCTATCTATCTATCATCTATCTATCTTCTATTATCCTATCTATCTAGCTATCTATCATATCTGTCTATCTATCTATCTAGACTATCGATCTATCTATACTATCTATCTATCTATCTACGATATATCGACTATCTATCTATCTTATCTATCTATCTATCTATCTATCTATCTATCTATTATCTATCTATCCTATCTATTATCTATCATCTATCTATCTATCTATCTATCTAATCGACTATCTATTATCTATCTATCGATTATTATCGATCTTATCGATCTATCTATCTATCATATCCTATCTATCTATCTATCGATCGAATCGATCGATCGATCGATCGATCGAGCTATCTATCTATCTATCTATTATCTATTATCGTATCTACTATCCTATCTATCATATCTTCTATCTATTCTATCTATCTATCTATCTATTATCTATCTATCTATCTATCTATCTATCTATCTCATCATCTATTCTATCTATTCTATCTATCTATCTATCTATCTATCTATCAATATCTATCTATTATCTATCTATCTATTATGCTATTATCTATCATCTATCTATCTATCTATCTATTTATCTATCATATCTATCTATCTATCTATCTATCTATC
>NW_014577344.1:249272-256297 GCF_000485595.1 Priapulus caudatus
CGCCTATACTATAATTAACCTGACGAGCTAGCGTGACATCGACGAAGAATCCATAACATAACAATGATAACTTTTACTACAAGAAAATGGCTATAGAGCTGTGCAGTGCACACCATACTGAACACGCGCGCCAAATCACGACTTTTATTTCGTAATGTTGCGTATTATTCCGTAAAGTTGCGACGCGTCGTCACCATGGCAACGGTCACATGGTGAAGCCGCCATCGATTTGTACTGGTGCCGTGTTTGTACCGATGTTAATTAGTAAGCTTATACTAACGTGGGCAGAACCGCAGGCGCCAGTATCAAGTAGCGTGTGTCTCATAGACAGAGTAACGTAATTATACGTAGCATTACTTTACAAGGAAAACATCGATCACCTAAGAACAGATACACAATATCTGGCACATGGTTCCATATTTACGGAACATACGAAATATAGATATTATTACTATACAGTAGAGAGGGGATAAGCGCATAAATTGGTAATATTGCGTCTTTTATATGTATGTCTTCCTAAAGGTTTTTTTATTTAGCGTCAAGTAAATAACTTGCGAAAGGATATATATGATGCTGGACAGGTGATTAGTTTATCGTATAAATAGGCAAACTACGCCATATACAGATAAGAAAATGCCTGAAAGGTGGAGTACCTGGTAGTGAGTATAGCCGGTTGAATTCCTCTTGCTCACGCATAATAACCATATTACCAAACTACACATATCGTTGTTTATTTCATGGAGCAGCCTGCTGCCGATAGAAGAAAACTTCCTGCTGCAATTTAAGGTAAGAATTACTAGAGGTTGTGAATCGGTAGCCTCCTTATAGTTTGGTACATGAGGCCTACAGGAAATCATAGACAGATAGGATCAATTTGAGTGTAGCATTAATATACTTGTTAGGTTCTCTATTTCCATCAGCGTAAGTCTAAGAAGCATGCACGGGAAATTGTTTGCATCACGATGCGTCGCTTGGTACGCATCAGCCCGGTTATTACTGAAAATGAGGTATTCAACAAGCATTTAGGACTTTATATTGTAGTAAATATATTATTAGTAAGTAGAGTATATATATATATATATATATGTATATATATAAATAAATAAATAAATATATTTATTTATTTATTTATTTATTTATTTATTTATGCGTGTGTACGCGCGTGCACCGTGCACTGCCCGTACATATGTGCGTCCAGGCGCGCGTGTACCTATATAGACCAAGTGATAGTCATATACTACTGTACGACATACTATCAGAAGAGTCGTAATATCAGGAGTCTATCAATTGATCGACTCCTGGTAATATAGACCAGTGGTTCTTAACCTTTTTTCTGAGTCATGGACCTCTTTGAGAATCTACATAAGCAAATAAACATGCAAAATGCAAAATGAAAATGCACATGAAAAATGCACATAAGCACATAAACACAAAATTTTAATGCGCCTGGTTTACGGACCACCTGAAGCCCATCAACAAAGGACCACAGGTTAAGAACCTCTGATATAGACACTGCTGATAATATGAGAGGGGTTGAGCAGTCACACGTCCATTAAGTGCCCGATGTCTCTTCACTCACCGCACTCTATATGCACGGTGTTAGTATTCGTGTACATACGAATAATAATTAGTAGCAACAATTATCTGCAGGTCATATAGTCTAGCAATCTATATACAATAACATTATTAATTATGTTGTACATTATATTTAGTAATGTGAATAACGTTAGATTCAGATTATCACAGGCCCATATGAGAATCACAACAAAAGTTCCGTGTAGAATATTCCACTCGTTATGGCTACACCATAGCCTGAAAGTTTGTATGAAACAACTAGAAGTGATTGAATTAAAACTAAACTGCCGTGGACGTAACACACAAATGTGAATAAAGCAACTCCTGCCGTATACATGCGCATGTCCGTGCGTGTTGTGTGTGTGTGTGGGTGTGTGTGTGTGTGTGTGTGTGTGTGCGTGTGCGTGTGCGTGTGCATGTGCGTGTGCGTGTGCGTATGCCTACGTATGTATGTGTGTGTGTGGGGGGGGGGGGTTCTTGTGGGCGGGTGTGCGTGAGGGTGTGTGGAATATTTTGGTGATGGGTTGATGTGTGGTAACGTCCGAAGGGAACACGAATGACAGAAAATAGTTCGGAGGAATCAAAGCGAAGCGTCAGTACGGCGCCACTTATGATTGCATCGTGTATAGCCATGGTTGCATGTATGGTAACGGCATTCGTCTTTTTCTGATACAGGTACAATGTGTGTGTGTGTGTGTGTGTGTGTGTGTGTGTGTGTGTGTGTGTGTGTGTGTGTGTGTGTGTGTGTGTGTGTGTGTGCGTGTAATGTGAGTGCGTTTGTTGTGTGCGTGGTGTGCCGCCGGCGTACGTGCGTGCGTGGCGTGTCTGTGTGCAGTGCGTGGCGTGTGCGCGGTGTGCGTGAGCGCGTGTGCGTGATGCGTGTTGCCGTCGTGGTTTTGCCGTAGTGGCTTATCACGCGTGCTTAATGCGAGTGGTGCGTGCACTGCGCATTGCGTGTGTGTTCGAACAGCCTCCGAAATTTACATAAACTATATGTTCTATTTATTTAACTTTGGTTATATCCATTGTTTAACGCTGGAATTTCGTGCCTAACCAACTTCGCTATAAAATGGTGAATAGCTAGAAGTTCTTTCTTAACAGGCACAAGCTGAATAGCACATAGGAGTGAATCATTCTTAACACAAAGGAGTAAAACATGTAATACGCCACCTTAAACCGCACAATGCCGGCATACTAAACGCCCTAAATGTTTCTTCAAGTACTAGTACTAGGCAAATACTTGCGTGTCATGCATAATCATAATACGCCGTTATGGCATAAATAAACTCAGTTCGCCTCGCCGATGTTGACTGGCGGGCGTTCGCCAAAGCAATGAAAGAAGGTGCGAAAATGGGCAGGGTAATCAGGGCGCCAACGCTAAAGTTGTTTGCAACACAACATAACATCGAAGTGGCTGACGTGAACGTCACAGCTGTTATTTATCTCTTGCTGCGCCCGTACGGCGATGTACCCCCGCGGCCGCTGCAGCGGCTCCGGTGCTTGGGAATTGCGGGAACTGCTCAACGAACATCGGAGGTAATCGTTGCATAAATACCTTTTATAAGAACAACGAGCGCCAGTGAACTGGAGGGAACCATAGAGGTTTATTCTTGGCGGCCATCAAGGTAGTATCATGTATGGGCATGACAGGCGAGAGTATTTGCTAGTCTAGGTACTCGAAGAATATTAGCGTTTGGATGCGCATTGTGCGGCTTTAAAAGGTGCGTATACATGTTTTACTCCTATTTGATAAAATAATAACAATAAATAAATAATATCAATGATTAATAATAGTAATAATAACAATAATAATAATAATAATAATAATAATAATAATAATAATAATAATAATAATTCATTAAGTAAAGGCGGGTTAGTGTCGAATTTTCTACTTTAACTAGCTGGGTTAATACTGGAAGTTTCACATACACTATACACTATACACTACACATTCACATTCACATACACATTCACATTCACATACACTCACATTCACATATATATGTTCACACTATATGTCGGGAGAGTATGGTATCGATCCTGCACTCGTGATTATGTAAAAAAAATGTGTACGTGCGATTATCGGCGTCAATCCCCCACTTCTATTGTCTAGGGATCACACCAGATAGACGTGGCTACCTTCAACAAAATATTCGAGCATTACGACAAGGTGAGTTGCATGACCGCGTGTCTCGCTCTCTATGCGTACTAGGCAGTACATGCTCCCCCATGCGTGCGCTTCTCGAATTCGAACGAAATAACCTACTGTAGGAAACGCTGCGTAATTGCCGTCGTACGGTTCACAGCAAACGTCGCCATTGTGAACACTGCGTTGTATTGTCATTCACATTACTTGCAAATTCTGTTATGCCGCAGTCAGATGGATTTGCAATGATGGCCAGCAATCACGTGATCGCATGTTTTAGTTCATTTCATGACCACTATGCAGTCCGTCGCGCCGCTGTCAGATTCATCGTAGATCTATGAAACAAACATCGGGACTAAAGTAAATCCTAAGAATTGTATGGTCACGATACTCTGCATATGCAGATAAAGATGGTGTTTTAATACATGATGCGTAGATACGAGAATAGCGTTGTCAACGTATATCCTAGCACTGCAGCAAACTGAACTTATTGGTTTCTGTCACACGGTCTTTGATTGGATAGGAGACGGTTGTTTTTGTATGATTGGTATTTTAACGGAAATCTGAAACGATTCGTGAAACATCGTAAAACATTAATAACGTTTACTTTACTGAATCTTTATTATGATGCACTATTAGAAACAAACTCCACGACGATTATATCAACAATGAGAAAATCAGGTTCTCCTATAGTAAATACTAAATATAAACCCTCGAGTTATATAATTTTATTCTTTGCATCGTCGTTTACATATCGTTACAAATTTGCTACCGTGACGCATTAAGCAGTCATCTCTGTGTAATCACAAACGCGTTTAACCGCCAAAAGTTGTTATTTTATCGGTGAACGCACGACGTTAGATTTAACTGTAACCAATATGCAACTTGTATAATTAATAGAATATCTCACAGAATTAGTGTATTATTTAGGCTGATCGCGGAATTTGCGCTAATATTGATGATGATGATGATGATGATGATGATGATGATGATGATGATGATGATGATGGTGGTGGTGGTGGTAATGGTGATGATGATACTAATAATAACAATAGTCAATATTACTATAATAAAATTTCTAGGACAAGAACGGCACAATATCAGGGTCCGAATTGGATACATTCCTCATGGATATCCTAACAGGACTTCGCGTACGTATATGCTACTTACACTATGCCTTATCGCAAACTCGATATTTTATTCAACGTTACTCCAGTCATGTGTTAATCACCTGAATCGTATATCTTCTATCCGCGCTACATGATACTCAAATTGTACCTTAATTTTAAACTCTAATTTTTTAGATTTGGGGTTTTTCTTGTCCTAAGCCATGTATTTTAATCTTGCGGTACATATCATTCAAATCACGTTTTATTTTAAACAGCCATTTTTGGTTCATATAGATACGATGTTTTTTTAATCTTGAATTTGTAGTACCACTAGTGTTGTGCTCTATAAGAAACATAATATCTTCAATTTGTGATACATATGACTAAAGTCGTGCCTCATCGTAAATCTTAAATGTCTTCAGATTTTAAATATATGCGTGAATTTGGGCATGACCTTGCCTAATAAATTTCGATAATTATCAAAGCAATAAATCACGCGGTAGTTGATCGACGAATTATATCTATTAATAAAATAGATGATTAATGACGTTGGCGTAGTATTTTTACTCATGATCTAGCCAATCGATTACATATATATATATATACGTCAAGTTACGGTCGCGCGACGTACAAACCAAAATCTAAATGGAATGTAAAATAAGATAATAAATGCGTTGGGTAAAATCTTTTACGTGTACACACTTCCGTTCGGCCGTTTTTTGGGCGCACAGTGTGAAGCTTTTGCTAGATAGCGCGCGCGAGTTGTCATTCATGAAGTCCATTTACACGAGGGTTCTAAATATAAGGTACTTTAATATTATACAGTTCCTTTATAACATTATCCTCTGCCGCTAATTGAGGTAACTTCTATTAAGGCACGTAATCTAAAGTTCGGACATATGAGTCCCTTATCATAGATATCATTTCCTTACAGTCTCTCTAAAACAATCGTTCCTCATCGCGTGGCATTACAATGATTTTAGCCCGACGACGAAGCGTCTAACCAGGATCTGCAGAAATTCAAGAAGATGGTTATGAAATCGTGCGACCTGACGAAGGACGGCCAGTTGCAGAAGGAGGAGATGGCATTGTGGCTGGGAATACCCATCTCTATTTATTGAATGCGTCACCCGCGATGTGTGTGTGCGCGCGTTGATCACTCCCCAACTTGCATCTTTCTTTAGTCGATTGACTTACGTTGATCGAGTCCGCTAGATGGCAGCACGGTGGAGTGTATCGTCTGCGCACCTAAAAAATCACAGGTGGAAGATAGTATATGATTGCTCTGCAAAAGTCTCATGCCAGCTATACCTTGGTTACTTCTGCGCTTCCTAGTGCAATGCAGCGTACAGTTCCGCTACTCAGGGTACTAACTACTACTGTGTGAATTACTAGGCAAATGTCTCGCACCCTGGTGTCCAGAGGTGTTCGCATACAATATGCTAGGTGCTTCCGCCCTTTTTCGGTATACACAACACTTCAGCGTTACACCACGAGTAAGGCGTGTTGTCCGCCTCTATTATACGTACTTGAGCCGGCCCGAATCTTTAACGTGTTAAATCGGTAACTACGTTTCGTGCATATATCTAAACAACGCACGGCGGCATGGACATCACCACTGGAACCCATATGCCAAGAGAGATCCTTGTAGACTCCATTTCAGGCTTCCGGTTTCACGAGTTCCGGGACGTCATTTCCGAACCAGATCGTCGTCGAGTTCGCAGCAATGTTCGTAAGCCTTTGTCAATAACGACCAACTGTTACCGATGACGATATTACGCTATAGCCATCGCCGGGTCTCGATTCGATTAATCTGGATTTGATTACTCAGTGACCAACGGCACCGAGCAATTAAGGAATTAAGTATCATTCCATTGGTTACCTTAGCCGGTTAATCGGCTTAAACCTTCTTATATATGATTGCTTGGTACGCTGAACCGTCTGTACGAGATGCCTTGTCATAAGTCTGGCTAATTGCCAGCTTTATAATTAATGAATGTTACGTCACGTTGTGACATCACGATGATGAAATGTTTAAAAAATTAGCATCATAATTGCTGAGCGCGGTCACAACAAGTTTCTGTCGTGAGCTACATACACAGCACACACACACACATGTGCACAAACACACACATACACATACACACAGGCACACACACACACACACACACACACACACACACACACACACACAC
>NW_014577344.1:256815-258769 GCF_000485595.1 Priapulus caudatus
GCATACCGCGACTAAACACGTGTATACATGCACACACACACACATATATATATATATATATATATATATATATTGCAGTGAGCTTATATTAATTTTATTGATGTCTGGCATGTTATGTATGGTATCTTTGCCATTTTGTTATCAATGATGTACATCTTGCGCTGCACCTTCGAGGAGAATATCCGTTATCATTACAATTACACCAGAATCTGATTTTAGTTCTGATAATTTACTTAACGAAATTATAACTACTTAGCGTTTGCTGTATTATTAAAAATAAAAAATAAATGGCGACCGTATTCATAATAGAAAAAAAGAATGCTTTGAGCTTTCGTGTATTGAAGCTATTTTCGTCATGATATATTTGTACATGCACTTTCGTGTTTTTATCAAGAAAATGTTTTAGGCCATAGTTCTGCTACGTGTACGGAATTAGCAACTTACACGACGTTTGTGTCGGTATGTGTTTGTAGTTTGTTTTGCCATAACACGAGTGCGATATCATCTTGTTTAGTAAACAAACCTGATACGCTCAATGTTAACGTGCTAAAAGAAATAAAAAACGACTAATGTACGAATTTTAAAAGTGCACATTTTCTTTCCTCTTCAACGAAAGTATATATATATATATATATATATATATATATATACGCGAGCGCGCGAGCGCGCACGCAGGCAGGCACGCACGCACACACGCACACGCACGCACGCACGCACGCACGCACGCACGCACGCACGCATGCACGCACGTACGCACACATTATACAGAAGACATACGCGCACTCACATGCACACGGACGCCCGTGCGCACTCATATAGGCCTACGGACGCGCACTCAAGAACAAACGCGCGCACGCACGCGTGCGCACTCGTATGTGAGGTATAGTACGTGTAAGCGGAGTAGACATAATACGATATACGTGACACTGTCTATTAATATATATACGTGCGCGCGTTTGTGTACATTATCCTGTCTGCGCGTGCGTAAATACTTAAGACGCGTGTTGCTCTCTCTTCTGACCCCTTAGTTACTAACACGAGAAAGCCAAGGAAGAATATATCTCAGCCATTTTCCTCTACATGTGCGACTTTTTGCTATATTTAGAACATATGTAAATATGTCAAAACACCTCCAATGGGGCGTTAAATTGGAGTAAGAAACCAAGCAACGTCGTGTTTCCCACTAGCATTCTCACCACAGAAATCACGTGACTATCGGCTATAATCTCTGATGAAGTAGGCACAGAAATGTCATAAAAATGGCATTTTTAGACAAACAGGGTTTCTAAGTAAAATAATGCCTCTGTTACATTTTTAATGTCACCGAATTATTTAAGAAACACAGTAATTGCCAATAACTAACTGTTTTTATTGTTTTTTCACCAACAATACTTGGAACTATTTTTTCTGTAGTAAGTCGTTTTCGAACATGGCGATGTCAATAAACAGCTAGAGATTTTCCGGCGCTGATTAAAACGGCTGTAAACAACCATGTTACAGGGTTCAATTTGAAGCCTAAGCAGGTGGAATGCCTCAGCATTCTGACCGAGAAGGAATGCTATCTGATAGCCACTTTACCAACAGGCTATGATAAAAGCGTGATAGCGCACCTGATCGGTCCACTATAGGTTAGGGCGGACATACGAGAACTTTGCCACATCCGGGACTTTCTTAACCTAACAACCAGCTGTGCCGGTGAAAACAACAGCCTGTCTCCGTGAGCTTACACACGCAATACCCCATTTCCAAACCAAAAGCATATTAATTTCCTTGCATATATGCCGAAAACTTGTGTAGTAGTAGGTTGTCACAATCATATATATTGCACATATATATGTGCGTGTGCGTGTGCGTGCATGTGCGCGTGCGTGTGCGTGTGCGTGTGCGTGCGTGTGTGCGTGTGCGTGTGCGTGTGCGTGTGCGTGTGCGTGTGCGTGTGCGTGTGCGTCCGAGT
>NW_014577344.1:258927-262416 GCF_000485595.1 Priapulus caudatus
GTGTGTGTGTGTGTGTGTGTGTGTGCGTGTGTGTGTCTGTACAATAGTTGCATTGACAGTTAACATACAACATATTAGAGCTGTGTAGCAACAAACAGAGCTGCAAAATGCACATAATTATATACAGTATGAGAAACAGCCAAAAATTTACATTCGCCCTGTTGACTAGTCTTTGCTGCTTTGATCGCACCGCCGGTATCTAGTATTTTTATCCCACGTTTTTGTTGCGTTCCAGAAGCTATCAAACGCGTAGAACTCTCAGTTGTAACAGTTATAAATTTAAATGTATTTTCTACTTGGTTCAGGCATAATCTACAAATATACGCACAGTTTATCATCGCTACTTCGAATAAGCCGTTTTCCTCTCCAAATAATTTAATATATTTGCTCTGTAGTGACAGCGACGTGCATATTTTGCGATATTTTGCCTGTAATTGGGAAACTTTTTGCTGGTGACAAGTCTAAACAGCAAAAACACTTGAAATTTTGCGGTTTTACAGGAGTGTCTAGATCAGGAGTTGTCATACTGCCTACTGTACTGGCACTACTGCTAAGTTTGTTATTGTTTACATCGTCTGCTTTGCATGATTCATCTAGCCGCAGTGCTGCCACCATTCGGGGCACAACGGAAAAGGCCGAAAAGTTCCGAATGGTCCGCGGAGTGATACACAACGCTGTCATGGAGGCGTACTTTATCAGAGATTAGATTGCGCCGCCCATAGATATCATATAACAACAGTTGTTATATGATATCAGGAGCAGATAATAGGGAAGGAGTGTGACTTTAATAAACAAGGGAAATTCGTCATTTACTAGCCTTAGAATACCTACGATTTACTACGCGTAACTCAATCAACTTGAGCTCAAATCGTACACAGTACATTCGCCTAGCATCGTGCGAAATCGTTTCCTTTTATATACACCAGCAATACGGAGATACAGACTAAAACGTACGACACGATTATCCATTCTTTGGCCATCTATCCAAACGTATTGTTCGCCGAACTTGAAACAAAAGACAGTTACTAACGCACTCTTGCTCACTCGGCGAGGCGGTGTGGCTCGCTGAGAGATTGGACATCAACGCAACATACCGGCATACCGGAATACAGCTGGTATACCCCCACGCACGCCCACCGCAATCAGCAGCAGCTCGATCTCCAATCTCCCAGCGAGCCACACCGTCTCGTCGAGGGAGCAAGAGCGCGTTAGTAGCTGCCTTTTGTTTCAATTTAGGCGGACAATACGTTCGGATTGATGGCAAAAGAATGGATAATCGTACCATACGTTTTAGTCTGTATCTCGATTCGCACGATGCTAGGCGAATGTACTGTGTACGATTTGAGCTCAAGTTGGTTGAGTTACGCGTAGTAAATCGTAGGCATTCTAAGGCTAGTAAATGACGTATTTCCCTTGTTTATTGAAGTCACACTCCTTCCCTATTATTTACTCCTGATGATATCTATGGCGCCGCCACAACAAACAAGAGAGCAATTTTCATCTCTGTGATGAGATTGTCCTGTACCGTAGTATTTGGACGCTCCGTAGGCATGCTCTTTTGTTTTGCTCTTGTTTTCTTTTTGTTTGAATCTTGTTTTGCACGGCCGTAAAAAATAGTAGCCATGCTCTTTTTTTTTTTTGTTTCGCCTTGTAACCTGACACACATAACACAGTCTTACTAATTTACTACATATTGCAAATTGTTTCAATCAAATGTTTCCATCAGTCACCGAGAAGTCCGCAATGTTTGTTTATTGCGATTTCGGTTGCCGTTTTGATGGGCAAGATGCGCAGATGATTACTGTGCATGCTGCGCATGCGCTGTGTGCACCCTTGCGAAACAAGAGGCGCCTGCGCGCATGCGCACTTAGGAGTGTCCAAATACTACGGCAAACTCCACGACAGATGGCGCTCTCGCTCATGGGGCTTAATCTACCTGAATCAATAGCCGTGTTCACACGGTCATGATTTGGCTCGAGCCAAATGGGCTAGATTTGGCTCGGGCCAAATTTGGCTCGGGCCTAATTGAGTCGGAGCGTTCACACGTACGCAAGTAGGGGGGAGGTAAATACTGTCTGTCAAATTCAAATTCAAATTCAAATAAATTTTATTGCACAAATATCTACATCGTCTGCTTTGCATGATTCATCTAGCCGCAGTGCCGCCACCATTCGGGGCACAACGGAAAAGGCTGAAAAGTTCCCAATGGTCCGCGGAGTGATACACAACGCTGTCATGGAGGCGTACTTTATCAGAGATTAGATTGCGCCGCCCATAAATATCATATAACAACAGTTGTTATATGATATCATCATATCAGGGGTAGATAATAGGGAAGGAGTGTGACTTCAATAAACAAGTGAAATTCGTCATTTACTAGCCTTAGAATACCTACGATTTACTACGCGTAACTCAACCAACTTGAGCTCAAATCGTACACGGTACATTCGCCTAGCATCGTGCGAAATCGTTTCCTCGTATACACCAGCAATCCGGAGATACAGACTAAAACGTACGACACGATTATCCATTCTTTGGCCATCAATCCAAACGTATTGTCCGCCGAACTTGAAACAAAAGACAGCTACTAACGCACTCTTGCTCACTCGGCGAGGCGGTGTGGCTCGCTGGGAGATTGGACATCAACGACGTAATGTAAATGACATATTTCCCTTGTTTATTGAAGTCACACTCCTTCCCTATTATTTACTCCTTCTGATGATATCTATGGCGCCGCCACAACAAACATGAGAGCAATTTTCATCTCTGTGATGAGATTGTCCTGTACCGTAGTATTTGGACGCTCGTAGTATTTGGACGCTCCGTAAGCATGCTCTTTTGTTTTGCTCTTGTTTTCTTTTTGTTTGAATCTTGTTTTGCACGGCCGTAAGAAATAGTAGCCATGCTCTTTTGTTTTCTTTTTGTTTCGCCTTGTAACCTGACACACATAACAGAGTCTTACTAATTTACTACATATTACAAATTGTTTCAATCAAATGTTTCCATCAGTCACCGGGAAGTCCGCCATGTTTGTTTATTGCGATTTCGGTTGCCGTTTCGATGGGCAAGATGTGCAGATGATTACTGTGCATGCTGCGCATGCGCTGTGTGCGCCCTTGCGAAACAAGAGGCGCCTGCGCGCATGCGCACTTAGGAGCGTCCAAATACTCCACGACAGATGGCGCTCTCGCTCATGGGCTTAATCTACCTGAATCAATAGTCGCGTTCACACGGTCATGATTTGGCTCGAGCCAAATGGACTAGTTTTGGCTCGGGCCAAATTTGGCTCGGGCCGGTTTGAGTCGGCGCGTTCACACGTACGCAAGTGAATACTGTCTGTCAAATTCAAATTCAAATTCAAATAAATTTTATTGCACAAATATCTCACAGATAAATTGGCAGTATGTCGCGAGATGGCGTTGTTTACTATTTAGAGTGTTTACTTCACTGATCTCTATAATAATATCATTATATTATAGAGATCAGTGA
>NW_014577344.1:263344-287097 GCF_000485595.1 Priapulus caudatus
ACAAAAGTGAGTTTTGTGAGACAGAATTGAGTTTTGTTAGACAAAATTGAGCCCTGTCCTGCATGGCGCCCCGTAGAGAGAGAGAGGGGGGGGAAGAGAGAGAAAGAGAGAGAGAGAGGGGGAAGAGAGAGAGAGAGAGAGAGAGAGAGAGAGAGAGAGAGAGAGAGAGAGAGAGAGAGAGAGAGTATAAGCAGATTGGAGCAACTGGATACATTATAGCTACAACAAAATCCTATTCACATTTGCATCTTACACCCCACACCCCTCCGTACCCAGTTCATATAGTCCTGTCCTCTTCCAACCTCCTCCCCTCATCTCATCTTCTCCGGCTGCTCCACCTTCTCCTCACCCTCTTCATCCTACTACTCCTTCTCCTACTCACCTATCTCTTCCTCTTTCTCTTCCTCTTTCCTCTCTGTCACCTTCTTTCCCCCTCCTCCTCTTCCTCACCATCCTCACCTTTCTCAGGTGCGCCTGTGTTAAGACTGAAATGTCCTTGTAGAGAAACCCTATTGTATACATTAATTAGCTCTTTGGTTTGATTCCGTAATTTCGATATGAGAAACATATTTTGCCATATATATATCACAAATACGAGCACGTTATATTTGCGTATATATCTTCTACACTACGGAACGTAAAACGCGGGCCGGCCTCAACCTCACTATTTGTACTTGTTCAGAGAAAACAGTGGTTCTATACATATTCTTTTTAGGTAACTGTAAATCTGGATTGTGTATCTGAATATCTTATCTACCGGAATATCACCCATATTTATTTACCAGACATTAATTAGGGGCAATATCGCAATTTATTCTCGACAAAATTTGACTCTGATCGAGAGCTAACGCGCTATAACGAGACAGCTGAATCGTAACACTTTGAAATTGTTCAGCGTTGAAACTAAACATGTGACATTTTCTATCATCAAACGCGTGCAAACTCTGCCAGTTTGTCTTCACTCATTTTAAATCACTGCGGGAATATAATATGCAAGCTTATCTATCCTTGCCGAACACGAAAGCCACATTTCCCTGGATGTAAACAGTGACGAGAAAAATCAATAGTAATATATATATATATATATATATCTGTTTTTGAACGAGTGTATATTCCGTATCAAGCACAAATTCTGATCGTCTAAAGATTGAATTTTGCACAACTGTAAGTTGTCTGATTTCGAAACGAGGTTCCAGTATCAATTATCGCGATGAGCGGTATGTTTACACTCGAGTTTAATAATTGGTTAACATAATTAAACCGATTATTAAAACGATTTTATAAAACGATTGCACATGATCAACAAACGAGCGTTCTCTTGGCACGCTACAGGCACGCCTTTAATTCGAAACAGACAAAAAATCGCGTTCACTACTTTGCTCGCAGTCATCGCCTTTCTAACGACAGCGTTAACTTTACAGATAACAGGCTGCCTCCCGCACACGAATGGCCAACATGAGTGACCACAGGAACATGAAGAACAAGAATTTCGAGTCATCGTGCATCAGAACATAAAATGTTTATACACGACTTAAAACATATTGAATATATTTTTTTTAAACACAGTAATTAGACCACGGCAAAAACAAAATTGGGTAATCGGATCAGAAGTGAATAATAACAGATTATCTATTATTAATAGATTACCTATTAATCTATTATTATTCAGTTCTGATCAGATGAATACGCGGATAGCCGCGCAGCATTCCGTTGATTGGATTCTCCGATAACATGTCGGCGGTAATTCTGTTAGTATGTAGTATAATAGTATTGCCGTCACTGATTTCATAAGCTCCCGCGTCGCGGCTATTGTACAGCTGTGTGTTACGTCCGCTGAGTTATTACATCTCCCGGCGTATATACACTCGGATCGGGGCGTGATAGTAGCCGGATAAGTGGCTTTCTTTCGCTCGCTGGAAGCATTGCGATTGCAGTCGCAACGACGCGAAAACTCGGTGAAATTAATTGCGCGGCGTTGTATTTGCAGCGTACCGTCGGATTTTAGCGATTCTACACAGCTCATCTATAGACCAGAATAGCAAACATACCAGAACTGCAGCTAGACTGTCAAGGCGAGTCAAAAATTAATAATGAACATAATCCAGCAACATAAATAAGTTAATAAATAAATAAATAAATAAATAAATAAAAAATAATAAAAATAAATAAAATAAATATTAAGCGCGGCGCAAAATGTTTGACGAAGAGTCACGTACGTATTGTTTGTTCCCAGTGACTATTTTACGGGCAAATTGAATAAAATGTAAAGAGTCTCATAAAGGGATAAATGAAAGCTAATACGACGACCATAACAGACAGACGCGAAAGCGCTCACGACATACACAGAACTAGTGTGTGTATATTGGAGTGTTCGCAGTGCAGGTAAACCACAGTTCAACATACAGAGCAGCACCGCATGTCAAATGGTAACACTCTCAAACAGATAGTATCTAGTCGTGTTCAACAGGCTTTTTCATAAGGAAAAGCTAGGATTTTTGCATCGCGTGTTTTCATCCTGAACATGGAACGCACGCTAAACATGCAACAATGATCATATAGAACCTCCCTTGCGCGTTGCAGTAGGCAGGCAAAAACAACTACAGGATGAGGAAATCTCTGCTGCACATTTTCGACCTGAGTGTTTTCGATGATATCGTATCTTCGATTGCAACTAGTCGAAGCAACTATAACGTGCGACATTACTGCTCACGTACGGACCCGACTCTACTAGAATACTGAATACACGATTTTACAGTCAATACTACTCGAATGTTCTTAGCTAATTTAGCTATGTTCTAACCTAAACCACAACCCTTATTATAATCATAATCATAACGCTAGTACTAACCCGAGCCCTAATCAAAACCCTAACCTTAACCCTAATTTTAGGCATAATCCTAACGCTAACACTAACCCTAACTCTACAAACAATCCCAACACTCGTACCATACACGTGCATGGAATAACAAAACCGTAACAACTTGTGATAAAAGGCTTGATTTAATGTAATTTACAGTGATTTACTGGTGAATCATGCGCATATGATGGAGATATTTCGGGGTTGATGTTAAATGCCATTACAGGGCTAAAAACCATTTTATATTTCAGCAGCAACATTACTCACGCCTGACAATTTTTAATTTTTAACTGCTTACGTGACGTAGATTTACCGGCATGAGAGAAGATATCCGTGTTTCTTGCATGATGTATAAAATTACTAATTAAGCAGCTATTAATAATTGCGCGCATGCATGTCAGAATTATATATTATATCGTGCATGTTCAAAATTGCGTAAAATCTATAGCTGTAATTATGTATTCCTAAAATGAGATAATGAATTATTTATGTTAATCATATTAAATGTTTTTCATTTATCAAGCATAAGCAGATACATATTTGTTTTAACTTCATCGTGGAATTGAATTTATATTCATTAATCATTTAAGAATTTATTATGCACTTTGAGATAAGTTGCTTTCAAAGTTGCTATATCGTGGTGGTATCGGAATCCTTTGTAATATGATTTCCAATGTCGGTGCGTGTTGAGCATACTCATGAGAAAGTATAATAGATTATCTCAATTAACTGAATGTAATTGAATTACTAAGGTACCGTAACTTCAGTTTTTGGAGCACAATTAAAAAATAAGCTTAGTTAATAATCGTAAATATCCCTAACGTGATTTTCTTGGTCACTTACCCGTGAACGCCGTATCAGACCCACCCCTACCACACTATGAACGTCGATCAAGAGCTGCGCCCGTCGCTCATCATTACACAGTTGAGTCATGAAATCCCCCCCCCCCTCCCCTAGGAATTTGCTCAGCCTACGGCCCTGTATTATACAAAAAATTGTCCAACTCATGCGCTTATCCGCCGTGCTAACATTGGAATCAATCTATGAATCCACTGCCTTTCAGTAGAATGTATAAAAAAAGCCAGGATCCAATATATCCACAGTTTTCTAGAATTCACGGTAGACATTGTCGCACGGGACAATTCAGATGCGCTCGCGATTTCCTAATCAACGCTGGAATAATGCAATAACGCTGCAACAGATGTCGCCACTGTCAATTAAGGCACTCCTCAATGAGGTTCTTAGACAAAAGGCGCGTTCACACGGACGTTTTTTAGCCCGAGCCTAATTAGGCCCGCGCCAGATTTGGCTCGAGCCGAGCGTTCACACGGACGTTTTTGGCCCGAGCCTAATTAGGCCCGTGCCAGATTTGGTCCCATCGAAAACGTCGGACCAGGCCCGAGCCAAATTTTAGCACCAGCTTTCGGCGAGCGGTAGAGCGGTAGAATCGGTTGAGCGGTAGATGCGGCGAGTGTCGAACGTGTACTTCGACGAAATAAAGTCCAAAACAGTATAAAAATTCGAAAAATTTGATCAGGATGCACGTTTTCAAGATTGATAATTAAACTCGGAACGTAAGTAAACACTCTGAATCGTAAACAACGCCATCTCGCGACATACTGCCAAAGTATCTGTGAGATATTTGTGCAATAAAATTTATTTGAATTTGAATTTGAATTTGACAGACAGTATTCACTTGCGTACGTGTGAACGCTCCGACTCAAACCGGCCCGAGCCAAATCTAGCCCATTTGGCTCGAGCCAAACCATGACCGTGTGAACGCGACTAAAAAAAAGCGTCAGCAAATAATCTACATCCACGAGGTATTGTCGTGAGTATGAAAAATTCAGATGTCGTATTTGCGGAATATATGCTTTCACATATTTCCTTCCGACTTTGCATTCATTAAAGCTGCAGTAGACCTTGAAAATATGATTCGTATTGCCGAACAATTAGGCCTACCATTAGCCGCCTCTCTGGTTCTCCGCAAGCAATTTCCTGTAAGATCGTGGCAAATAGCTATAGTATTTAAAAGTAGCTGTGCGCTAAAACTTATCCGATGTGGAGGCCGTACGTCTGACAGGGAGTGACTACGTGAGTACAGGATCTGAGCTGTCAAAAATCCAAAGTCAATAGTTGTATTTCACCTTGCAAACTAACCTGCGTGCTTCGTCTAGTTGACTTTAAACCCATCACGATGGAGTGAATCATCATCCGCTATGCACTATTTTAGCAATGACTTTTGGACTTGTTCTTTAGCTTCAGCATCTTACTTAGAGACAACGATGTGTGAGCCGAAACAGGTCTGGCTATGTATACTAGCCAGGGTTACCCGAGCCCGTGTCAGTTTGGACTCGAGAAATTTTACTAGTGTTTTGAAATTTCTCAGCCGAACTATATAGAGATTTATGAGAAAAATTTGACGGTTGCACGAGTACTTAGAATTTCGCTTCCAGCTCTAATCAAATCGCTGCAGTTTTGCTTCAATCAATAATATTATCTTTGTTCGCCCAATTACGAGTAGTTATTGTTTACATTTAAACAGCCAATGTACATTTTCGTACCGTTCGGACGTTTTTCTCCTTTGTCAGTATGTCAATGTTGTTTTCACATTTCCTAAATTACCTGCAGCAATTCTGATGTCCCACTCTTCTATCCCTCATCTCCTCATTATAGCAATTAGCACGTGGTCCAGCGATTAGCTCGAATTTCCTCTGTGTGTCTGTGTTGCAACATTATTTATATCTTCTATATTCTTTGAATTCGTGTTCCATTGCTATTTACTGCTCCATCCTTTAGCATCGCGTGTCAGTATAGGGGTAAATGTAAGGGTCGTCCATGTGATCAATGCCCATCTCATTTACACACATTTTGTTATTGCAGCCATAATTGTTCTCAGTATGTATCAGAGAAGCCGTTTCCGCTGAAATAGAAGAAGACTTCAAAACAAAAAATATTTAGAATCCAACGATGGAATTGAAATCTCGATTTTATTAGTGCAAAATAAAAGATACGGCCCTTCCTACTCGCCAGGCATTCACTGGTATCTATATCACATATTTCCCACAATGTTTGAAGGTGATCATTTTCTAGTTGGCTTCCGTACTTCACTACGGCAGACCATTAGTCTGTTATATATCCCATAGAATCGCGTTTTGGCGTCATTATTACACATCACCACATCTTCACAGCTACCTGTTATATCCTGTAGCAACGATTGGTCGACTATTGATGTTGTCGTAGCGTTACTCCTCTCCTCTTCTCTCGCTATCTCTCTCTCATTCTTCTTTCATCTTTCACTCACTGTCTTACTTTGTCTCCCGGCCACATCTTCTTCATGTCCCTCTCTCTCTCTCTCTCTCTCTCTCTCTCTCTCTCTCTCTCTCTCTCTCTCTCTTTCCTTCTTCTCTTTTCTACCACTCATCTCTCTTCCACTTCTCTGTACTTCTCCCTTCTCTCTCCCTCTCCCCTCTCCTCTCTCTTCTTCTCTCCCCATCTCTTGCCCCTTCTCTAGTTTCCCCGACACCCGCGTTGCGACTGATGAGTTTACGAGACAAAATCATATTAACATTTGAGAGCGCGATCGCAAGCTTGGCTGGAGTTTGGCAAGCAGCCGCACCGCACGCGGCATGATACCGCGGCTGAGTGAGAGTGCTTTAACTGATGACGGTGGTTACCGTAACTGCCAGGCTCGTGATCACTCGCGACCATTAGACGACTTCAATTCGCCGCACTCAGGCGCGGATACGAGGTTTACTCACGAGCGTTTTATTTTAATATGATCAGATCGTGAAGAGCCTCGCTACACCCATCGCGGCTCGCGAGTTTCGAAATTGAATTCGGTTGCAGAAAAAAAATTATCACGCATGTAGCAGAGCAACGGTGCCACATGCTGGGCCCAAGTCTCCGTGTGTGTGTGTGTGTGTGTGTGTGTGTGTGTGTGTGCTGTGTGTGTGTGTGAGCTGTGTGCGCTGCCTGGCGTCGTGCTTGCGCTACTGTGCGCGTTGCGCGTGTGCGTTGTGCTGTTGCGTGTGTGTGCGTGCGGCGGACGACGAGCACGGGCGCTTGTGCGCTGCGCGCGTGCTGTGTGTGTGCGTGTACGTGTTGTGGTGTGTGTGCTCATGTGCTGTGTGTGTGTGTGTGTGTGTGCTGATGTAGTGGAGTTGTGTGTGCGCTAGTGTGCGTGCTGTGGTCCTCGTGTGATGTGTCGTCAGCGCGCGTAGCAATGTGTATGAACTTTTGGGTAGATCTGTGTAAGTATAGTAATGCCTACAGC
Source organism: Priapulus caudatus (assembly GCF_000485595.1). Classification (NCBI taxonomy): domain Eukaryota; kingdom Metazoa; phylum Priapulida; class Priapulimorpha; order Priapulimorphida; family Priapulidae; genus Priapulus; species Priapulus caudatus. The sequence goes on from NW_014577344.1 coordinate 270,478, forward strand.
GACATTCGTTCTCCTCTAGTTGGTCGTGTATATATACAACACTAACCTTCGCAAGCAAATGTAGGGATTCTTACGCCGACCTTACCTCGCCTCTTGATTAGTATGATAGATAGAATGCATGGCACTACCCATGTGGGAAAAGTTTAACAGTCATGACTGTGAAAGATTTATGTATCGTTGAGTTTTAGTTAAGTTTTTTTTTTTTTCAATTGGCGTCATATTATTTTCCCAGCGGAATTCTAATGGTCTTAATTGAGAGAAACACAATTAACCATGTATTATCTGCGGTATAGGATCTCGATCTTGAGACATTTATTACTGCTTTTACTGCTTTTCTCCACGTGTTGCGTGGAAATAATCGAGTAAGTAAAGATACGCGATAGATATATATATATATATATATATATATATATATATATATATATCGTGCAGGCAGTAGAGAGATTAGGTGTGGAGATGCGCATCAACTACACATCGCAGATGATGCACTGTATAATTTGTCACCCACGACGACTCGGTGTGTCACAGATAGCTCAACACCATCGAATCAGCGCAGAGACAAGCGTAATACGCGATTAAAACGCGCTCTGCCGGAGAAGCGGATAACCGAGACCATTAAGATGACGGTGAAAGGCAGGCGCGTAGCTACCTATACGCAAAGTACGCAAATGCATACTAAAAATTTTCAGAATAAAAAAAATACATGACCTTTTTACTAAAACAATATAATATAACGTTCAGTTGGGCTTACAGAATTATGCGTGTGATAAGAATAATGACTACAGTGTTATTACGCCAGATGGTCGGAAGGATTTCAGTAAAAATAACAACTTTGACAAATTTGAGTGCAATTTTGCGTACCATAAAAAAATGTCTGGGTACGCCCCTGAAAGCCAACCTATAAGCACTAATTTACTAGCATTAGCTAATCGTCATCGGGCCAATTCCGCTCCGGTATGGCTCTAATACTTCATGAGCGCATTACGAAGCACATTTGATATGACAAGGATATAAGCGTATGTGTGAGTGTAAATCTGTATGCATATATATCTATACTATAAAAGGGAACAGCCCATTTTTTGTTAGCTATGTTCTCTGAATTTGCTCGCATGATTTGAAATTGCTTGACTGTAAACGATGCATTACCACTCATAGAGTAATATTGGAGCACTTTTTCAACGATGAAAACACGATAAAGTTGAATTTAAAGCCGTTTTATTTAACACTGGCTAAAAATAGCATACCTGTGTATCGAAGCGACTACCATTAACCAATGTAGTACGCGTCGTTGTCAGCTTGCGCTGTGGCGCAGTGCAGTGGTAGCACTCTTGCCTCATACGTTAGAGGTCGTGAGTCCCAAACTCGACAGCCGAGGAAATAAAAAAACATATATTTCTCACCAGGCGCGCAATTTCTATCTTTCATCCTAAATATATGCATATTTAAAATATATTTAATTTAAAATGTATACTATAAAAGGGAAACACCGAATTTTTATTAGCTAATTTATTTTTAAGTTAAGGAATTCCCCTCATGGGACTCCCCTGGGATATCCCAAAATCCATAATGAGGCTCTTCACGATAATGTGCTCACCACGATCTTCACGTTCGGTTGAGTTTGACGCCGAAAACTTTGTAGCTGAGTTAATACACGTTAATATACCTTTATCTCCTGCACTTAAGGTAGGTTTTCCGAAATATCAATATGCCTGTTTCTTGAATAACAATCATAGTTCGTAGGCCTACACAAACACAGTGGCCATGTTTGCCCAGTCAATAAATGGCATTATTCCTGCCGATTGTCACCAATTCCTGCATGAATTATGTATTGTTGGCAAAACATGTTAAACCCCCAGACAGCCCCACAGACAGTGATTATCAACTGCTGATCAGAAAGCTCCTAAAATTATTAACTGCTGACCAAACAAACTGCTGATATTGGGGATTTCAATTCTAATATCAATTCTTCCAAACTGCTGATATAATTCGATATTAGGCATAAAATAAAATAAATGTCTGTTTACGGTTCCAAATCAAATTTTTAAAGGGTAGGTCGGTAGGTATAAAAACATTTTCTACTTAAAAATGTCTTTTAAAGTCAAAAACACCAAAATATCATTCAATGTGTTCATTTTCTACAACTTTAAACCCCGATACATATTTTGATGGAAAAATGATAGAAAAATATTGTTTAGGAAGACTAATTTCTATTTCTCGACTTTATTTATGATCTTGGTCTAAAATAAATCAATTTAATATTCTTTTTACAACAATGCTAATAAATTTGAGTCGGCACTTTTTTGGAAGGGTTTGTCGGAATCGACTCTAACTGTAAACGAAGCTGTCCATTTCCCTGTGGATTTCTTGAATTCCCTTAATTAATACCGCAGGCTTACCACCACACAAACATACTCTTAAACCTGGTTCCCCCATCATTGTCTCCTCAGATCTTTAGACCCACCCAACATCACCAGTGGAACACGTTGTCGAGTCACAGCCTGCCATGCCAACGTCATAGACGTCGTCATCCTACATGGACCAGCAACTGGTAAAACCGTATTCATACCACGCATACCACTCATCCCTTCAACATCAGATCTTCCATTTCAATTTAAAAGACTGCAATTCCCTATCCGCCTTTGCTATGCTATGACAATAAACAAAGCCCAACGACAGATTTTCACTACCATAGGCTTGGACCTGACCACACCTGTCTTCTCCCATGGCATGCTCTATGTTGCCCTCTCACGAGTAGGCAAACCCACGGCGATGTTCATTCACACACAGGACAGGAAGATCAAAAACATAGTTTACAAAGAAGCCCTTGATCCTTATGTGAGCTACAACACTAATACAATCATTCCTGAATTCCCACCGTCCGAAGAATCAGTTCAGTTACTCATGTCTAAGACAGTCAGGCAATTACATGAAACTAAAAAGGACGTTCGCGATAAAATGCTCCGCCCCCCGAAAACCATATCCAAACTGCTGACAAAACACTCATAAAACTATCACTGAAAACTAAATCAAATATTCGAAGAATGACTCTGCAATGGTAGCTAGACTCAAAATCCATTAGACCTGCACACACAGTACTTGATGCAGAAATACTGCACCGGCCCTCGCAGTGGACAAAGAAACATTAATAACCCAGAATAATATTAGCTTCATCCGATTATTATTTACACTTCAACGCCGCCAGTTTCCTATTTGCTTGGCTTACTGCATCACCATCAATAAAGGCGCCAAGGTCAACTTTAAGAAGCTGGGCATTTTTCCTTCCAAAACCCGTCTTCTCCCATAGGCCAACTTTACGTTGACTTCTCTAACGTGCTAAATCTTTCGCTGAGATAAAAGCTTACAACTGGAAACTACTCACAACCAATCTCAATGGAAATCAGACTCTGTTTACGCACACTACCAACTTGGTATACCATGAAGTTCTGTAATTTAGTGTCCATCACCTGTAAATCTCATCAAATAAACTTTTGTATTCTATTTTTATTTCTTCAAAGTATTTCTCTCAGCTAAACCATGCATCTCTACATTCACAGGCATATGCCCGCTCCCGCTGAGCATCAACACCATAGACTTTTACTACCATAGGCTTAGGGCCTGACCACACCTGTCTTCTTCCATGGCATGCTCTATGTTGCCCTCTCACAAGTAGGCAAACCGCGAGCGATGTACATTCACACACAGCACACGAAGACCAAAAACATACTTTACAAAGAAGCCCTTGATTCTTACAGGTGAGCTACAATACTAATACACTCATTCATGAATTCCCATTCGTCGAAAGGACGGGTACTTGCTAATATATATATATATATATGCGCGCGCGCGCGGCCGTGTGTGTGTGTGTGTGGTGTGTTGTGTGTGTGTGTGTGTTGTTGTGTGTGTTGTGGTGTGTGGTGTGTGTGTGGTGTGTGCTTGTGTGTTCTTATCTATCTAGTCTAATCTATCTATCATCATCTACTCTATCTAATCTTTGCATCTATCTATCTATCTTCTATCCTAGCTATTATCTATGCTAATCTGTTTATCTTATCTATCTATCCTATCTATCTATCATCATCTATTATTCTATCTATCTATTCTATTATCTATCTGATCTATCTTATCTATCTAATCTATTCATCTATCTATCTATCTATCTAATCTATTATCTATCTATCCGCTATGTATCGTATCTATCTTTATTAGTCTATCCTTATATAGTATATATCCTGTCTAACTATCTAGCTAGCTAAGCTAGCTATCTAATCTATCTGTCAATCTATCTATCGATCTATTACTATTCATATATATATATATCAATCTATATATACATCTATTATTACATTATCTATGTATAGATCTATCTATTTATCAATTCTAATCTATCTATCTATCTATCTGATCTATCTATCTATCCTATCTATATCTAACATACTATCTATCGTATCTATCTATCTATCTATCTATCTATCTACTATCTATTATACTATCTATCTATTTATCTATTCATCTATATATCGATCTAATCTATCTAATCGTATCTATCTATATATATATCCTCTATCTATCCTAACATATCTATCTAATCTATCAATTTCTAGCTATCTATCTATCTATCTATCCTATCTAATGCTATCTAGCTATCTATCTAATCTATCTATCTATAATATCTATCTATCTATGCTATCTATCTATCAAATTTTATCTAATGCTATCTATTCTATTCTATTTATCTATCTATCTATCTATCTATCTATCAAATCCTATCATCTATGTGCATCTGTTTCAATCTATCTTATCCTATCTCTATCTATTTATCTATCTATATATCTAATGCTATCTATTCTATTATCTATCTATTCTATTATCTATTTATCTAATATATCATATCTATATATATCAGGAGTATAGGGGAGGAGGATAGGGGGGATTCCCTATTATCTACTCTTGATATATATATCGGCAGTAAATAATCTCCAAGAGATTGTTTAAAGTTCATTTGAAATTATTTACTTCTGATATGTCTATCTCCCAATATGTTTCTCCCTCGCCCGCTCTCACACTTTGATTTGGGAGGTTGGTGGCAGCTAGTAAGATATTTTGGCCGACTGCGGAAGGAGCGTATCGATAGAGGCACGATGAGAAAGTGAGAGACAGAGTGAGAAAGCAAACGAGCGAGAGACAGTGAAAAAAGTGAGCGAGCAAGAGACAGTGAGAATCGTGGGCGAGCGAGCGAGCGAGAGAGAGAGAGAGAGAGAGAGAGAGAGAGAGAGAGAGAGAGAGAGAGAGAGAGAGAGAGAGACAGATAAAAAGAGCAAAAGCGAGAGCGAGAGCGAGAAAGAAAGTGAGGGAGAGAGGGGGAAGGGAGAGGGAACGCAAGGAAGAGTGAGTGTGCGAGAGTGAGTAAGAGATAGGGGAGAGAGAGGGCGAGTAAGAGAGGCAAATCAGAGAAAGTCAGAGAGAGAGAGAGAGAGAGAGAGAGAGAGAGAGAGAGAGAGAGAGAGAGAGGTCGGATGAGATAGAGAGGGAGTGAGCACGAAATTAAGACAGAGCGAGCGAGACAGGCGCGGAGAGATGAAAGTAAATAGAGATGAGAGAAAGAAGAGAGAGAGAGAGACAGAGAGCGAGAGAGAAAGAGAGAGAGAGAGCGAGCAGAGAAAGAGGAGAGGAGATGAGAGAGAGAGAGAGAGAGAGAGAGAGAGACGAGCGAGAAAGAGAGAGAGAGAGAGAGAGAGAGAGAGAGAGAGAGAGAGAGAGAGAGAGAGAGAGAGAGAAGACTGCGTGGCCGTTGATACCTCTACGCTACTGCGTCAGCTTAGTTAGTCCTCTAATTTCTCTTCCTTGAAATGCAGCCGTCTATGTACTCTCTACACAGCTCCGCTTACGTAAAGTGCATTTGTTTTTTGTCTTATCGTATTTCTTAAGCGAATAGAATGAAATATCGTCGAAGTTGTAGCATTATCAGAAAGAGAGATGCGCGTCCCGTTGGCTGTGGCGTGAAGTTTGGGCGTAATGCGCTGCCGTTGTTTGTCTGGTTGAATCAGGCGCCACGAATGAAATAGCTTACGTGTAGGAGCGCGCGTGTTGAAGAAGCGGTACGATCGACGAATGAAACGATGTAAATATGATTCGCGGCCGCTCTTTCGCATTCGCGCCTAAACAATCGTCTTTTAGGCGTAGGGGTCCTAACTGAGTGGAGGCAGGAACGAGCAAACGCACCACCAGCACGCCGCGTGACGCACGCACGCCATGCACCCACAGGTGCAGCATATGAACGCACGCAGAAGGTTAGACAGGCCGCGTGCAGGCACAACCTCGCGATGGCACACGCATACACGCCGACATTACATACATACATATCAGTACATAAGTACCTATCATGAATTACATACCATAAACGATACATAACATCACATACTATCATACATACATGACAATACTACATACATACCATACACTACATACATACAAGTACATACAATACATTACATATCATAAATAACATCATACATACATACATACATACATACAGTAACATACATACATACATACAGTACAGTACATACAATACATACATACATACATACATACATACATACATACATACATACATAACATTACATACATACATTACATACATGACATACATACATACATACATACATACATACATACATACATACATACATTACATACCATACATAAATACATACATACAGTAACATACATACATTACATACATACATACACCTACGATACATACATACATACATTACATACACTACATACATACATAGCATACATACATACAGTAGCTATACATAGCATAACATATCATACATACATACATACATACATACATACATATCATAGCATACATAAATACATACAGTACATACATACATACATACATATACATACATACATACATACATACATACATGTTAACATACATTACAGTACATACGATACATACATACATACATACACGTTACGCAATGTAGCATAACAACACATATTAATATTAACTAAATATATAAATTAACATATTAGATAGGATCTTGATCAATTAAAATTTAATTAGTGCATGTTATGTTAGGACCATTCGAAATTAGTTATATATCACATATATAATTGCTTTTGTGTTCTTGTACTTATTACTGTATGTACATTCAATTTGTATTTTTGTTCAGCTGTTTCTATATATTGTAATTTTTTTTGTACGTAGACAGCCAGAAATGATCATTAAATTAAATTAGTGGCATGTTATTTAGGACATTAGAAAATTGTCTTAATATATATATTATTAATTTCTTTTGTTCTTGTTTACGTTATTACATATTACATCAATTGTATTTCTTGTGTATCTGAATGTCCTATATGTATGTATGTATATTATTTTTTTCACCGTCTTATTTCATATATTTAGTTTAATTGTACTTTTCCCTCAGACATTTTATTACGTATGGTAGTGGTCAACTCGAAAGCTTATGGCTACTTTGACCACTACGCACATTCACCTTAAACCTAACGATTCTATAATATTATTTATTTATTTCCCTTTTTACTTCTATCCGAAATGATCTGTACAAATAAATAAATTAGAAAGTGCAAAATAAAATGAATCTGAATCTGAAATAACACAGCGACTAGATGCATGCGCATTAGATGAACACTATATGTGTACATTAGTTGAACATATAAGCTAAATCCAGCACCAAATTTATTGATGTGGGTTATTTCGTATGTAGCATTACGTAATCATATTATTGCTGGCACAGTACTATACTATATATGATGCCGACACAGAGATGGATGCGGAAAGTGCGTTTCACCGGATGCCGAAAGTGCGTTTCACCTGAGTCCAGAGGGACAGGAATAGAGAGACGGGCCATTAGTAGGGTAAATATCTTAAATACTAACAGGCCTGCCTCAGATGTGTAGCGGATTGATACATTCTAAAAGTCTCGGTGGAGTAGCTATCAAGGGACATGCGAATACGCCGTGCCTGATGTTTCCGAAAACTACCTTTTCTAAGGATTGCGACCAACCTTTTATAAGGATTTTTTTGCAAGGATTACCTGTCATGAGGATTGAACCTGTAGCTTTCTCCTATACAGGCCAACTTTAAAGATTATTACTAAAACTTAGTCAAGATTCCGACGGAATTGTCAGCGGTCCCAGTAACATCTAGCGCTCTCCCAACGGATCTAAAGGCTAGGCACTTATACAACCTAAAATGTCTGACCTCTTAGATGGTCCAGACGAACTGTTGCTATTTAATAGAGTGTCGGCATAATGTCTATAACTATTGTATAAAGGTGTTAGAGACTTTTAGCTACGTCCTAAACACTTCGATAACGTGTCATAAGGTCGCGCAGTTTAATCTTGACGAGCTCACTTGAATAGCTTCCAATTTTACATCCAAGCATCTCATGATCGGCCAATCGAAATGGAACATTGCCGCATAATCACACTCGGGCCCACTCATCCGTACATTATAAATGGCTTCTTTTACAACTACAACTACAGCTACAACCACAACTACGACCACGACCACAAGTACCACTACAACTACAACTACGACTACAACTACAACTACAACTACAACTACGACTACAACTACAACTACAACTACAACGGTTACTATAACCACAACCACAACTACGACCACATCCACAACTACAACTACAACTACAACTACAACTATAACCACAGCCACAACTACGAATACTACGACAAGTACAAGTACAACTACAACTACAAGTACAACTACAACTACAACTACAACTACAACTACAACTACAACTACAACTACAACTTCAACTACGGCCACGACTATGAACTTAAGCAGTGAAATACAGCAGTAAAACAACACGCCAAACACGACTACAACAGCCTACGAACTGCGCTTGCTACTGTAGCCACCGCAGAACATTAAATGCTTAGCATAAACATATAGACGCGGTCGTCGGTACGCGAGAACTGTCGGCGACGTCGTCGGGGTTAGACTCTTATGGTGACATTGAGAATCGAATGCCCCGCGAGCACGATCGAGCGAGCGAACCATTCGTTGCCTTATTAGTGGCATTCGCATGGTAATGCACACCGTGGGTCGCACACAGTCGCTCCATGAAGGCATCGTTGACGCTGCGGCTGACACAATGGCGACATGACCGACTCTCTCTACCTCGGGCGCAAACTCCACGACAGATGGCGCTCTTGCTCTGGCTCAATTCACGTGAAGTACCTCTCCCCCCCCACTCTCTCTCTCTCTTTCTCTCAGACACACACACACGCACACACGTACACACGCACACACGCACACACGCACACACACTCGCGCGCGCAACTACGCCATGTATCGTCTGTCGCCATATATCTTTCGCGAGAGACGAGAGTAGTCGCGAAACCTGGCGATTTAATTATGCGCGAGTTCGTTACTTTATTTTTCTCGTGATAATTTCCCATCTCTCTTTCTTTCTCTTTCGCTCTCTCTCTCTCTCTCTTTCTTTCTCTCTCTCTCTCTCTCTCGCTCTCGCTCTCTTTATCTCTCTCTCTCTCTTACTATCTCTTTCTTGCTGCCCCCACACTCTCTATTTGGTCCAATTTGTGTATGTCTCCCCAGCCGAGTATGACGTATTAGCAGTATTAATTTGAGTGACGCTACACGCACAACTTATATAAACAATGATCACTCATTTGTTCATAGCTGCGTACACCGCGCGAGCGTGCATTAGAAATTTGCATCGGCACTCGAGATTAACTCGCGTTCAAACTTCAGCTTGTTCCTCATGGACCGATAACTCGTCGAGCATGTATCAGCAACATCATCATCATCATCATCATCATCATCATCATCATCATCATCATCATCATCATCATCATCGTCGTCGTCGTCGTCGTCGTCGTCGTCAGTAAGAGAGAGAGAGAGAGAGAGAGAGAGAGAGAGAGAGAGAAGAGAGAAGACGAGAGACGCGGCCACTCACGGGTGCAATAGCCGTTTTTCTGTCATCGCAATGCGCCTATCAACTTGTATATAATTAATGAATTAAATTCTTAACAGTAGCGATGCACCGTCGGGCCGCTGCGTGTATTTAATTACGGATAAAAAACACAAACTCTTTCCTTCGAGCGCAATTAGATTAGTTTTTTCAAAGTTGAAAGCGATTGTTGAAGAAAATGACGATATCGTTTGCGCTACCAGTGCAAAACATGCGCGGTGCGTTCGCATGTGCGGTTACGTAAGATGTTAAATTATATATAAAATAAATTCAATGCCCCGCGATATTTCAAAGAATAGTGAGAGAGAGAGAGAGAGAGAGAGAGAGAGAGAGAGAGAGAGAGAGAGAGAGAGAGAGAGAGTGAAAGAGACCAATTTTTGCTATGGAAGGCAAGCGGAATTCCCACTTGACAAAAATCTATGACATAAAAAATCAAAGCTATAATTATGAAGCTGTCACCATCTGTGGCTGAAGAAACACATGTTCATGGTATGTCACGAATGAAAGCGGCAAGATAGACCACACATGACCATACAGTATTAAATAAGAAAAGAATATTACGTCCAAGGGGTCTACCTGTGTGATTTTAACGTGTCTCCTTTCTCTCTTTAGCACGATACATTCACTGAAGCGACGCTTTAACCTACTGGGCCAATGCGCGAGATTGGAGCTCTGTCCGCTTTAGTCGAGAGACAGTGTACTTCCCACAACCCCACAGTCATAGAAATATAGAATTTTACCTTGCATGGAAGTGTATTTAATCAAATAAAGATGTATAAGCACCCAAAATAACTATTAGTGACAGAATAATAACGAAGGTTGATTAGAAGCTAGCTTTATGTTAAAATAATAGGTATTTTAACGACGTCTAATTCAGAATATTATACGATTGATTTATTGGATTAATATAGTTTGAAACCTTCGTTAGAATAATAACATCATGATTATCAGTCATAAGATTTAGGAAATACAAGATTAAATAAGAACAAATATTATGTCAAAATATTTTGCCTGTGCGATCTGACCTGTCCCTTTCCTCTCTTTAACACGGCACAGTCAACGAAGCGACGCCTTAAACCATGTGAGCCAAGGCCTGAGATGATAACCTCGTTCTCATTAGCCGGGAAATAGGTAAAAGATAAATTATTACGAGAAATTACAGTAAAGGAAAACGTTTCTTTCTCTGAAATGCGTCCTGCTCGCGTGATCACGCACGCGCCATCGAACCAGAAATATTTTATTTCTAGATGGTTTCTTTGCTGCTGCGATGATTTTGACTGCACGCATCAAACGACTTCGTGACAGTCTACACGTAAGAATTGACGTTCGTGATTCAATTGCGTTCGCATGACTAATTTAAAGGTATGTAACGTATAAGACGTATCAAACGTATGTATGTATGTATGTATGTATGTATGTATGTATGTATGTATGTATGTATGTATGTATGTATGTATGTATGTATGTATTTGTAAATTTGGTTATGGCTTATGTATGTATGTATGATACTGTATGTATGCTATGTATGTTATGGTATACATTATGTATGTATGTATGTATGTATGTAGTTATGTAATGTATGTATATGTATGTATGTATGTATGTATGATATGTGATGTATTGTAGCTGTATGTATGTACTGTATGTATGTATGTATGTATGCTATGTAATGTATATGTATGTATGTATGTATGCTAGAAGTAATGTTTGTAATGTATGTGTATGTATGTATGTATGTATGTTATGTATGATGTATGTATGTATGTATGTAGTGTGTGTGTGGTGTCTGTGCTGTGTTGTGTGTGTGTGTGTGTGGCGTGTGTGTGTGTGTGTTGTGTGTGTTGGCGTGTGTGTACTGTGTGTTATGCTGCATGTATTGTGTGTGTGTGGCCGGTGTGCTGTGGTGTGTGTGTGTGTGTGTGTGTGTGTGTGTGTGTGTGTTCGGTGTGTCGTGTGTGTGTAATGTTGTGGCCCTGCTCCCATAATTTACGCGTTCGGTGCGGCGTGTGTCTGCGGTGTAAATGAGATGACGCATGCGAATCCCGCGTCACATTCATGATCAATGAACATGACGCGAAGTATATCTGCTGATACTACCCGCTGCTGCTGCTACTGTACTGTTTGCTACTCGTTATCTGTCTTATTCTTCATCTTCTTCTTCTCTCTTGCTTCTTCTTCTCTTCTTCTTCTTTTTCTTCTTTCTTTTTCTAACTTTTCTCTCTACTACTACTACTACTAACTACTACTACTACTACTCAACTACTACTACTACTACTACTACACTATCACTACTACACTATTACTAAGCTACTATACTACTACATAGCTACTCTACTACTACGACGACGGACGACAACAGAACGACGACGACAACGACTAGCTACTACTACTACTACTACTACTGACTCTACTTAGCTACTACTACTACTACCTACTACTACTATACCTACTACTATTCACTATAACTGGCTATCTCTGCTCCTGCTGCTGCTGGCTGCTGCTGGCTCCCTACTGGCTACTGCTGCGTGCTTACATCTTACTGCGGGGTCCTGCGCTGCTGCCTGTGCTGCCTCGCTGCTGCTAGCCGCTGTTGGCTGCCTGCCTGCTGCTAGCTACTACTACTATATGCTGCCGCTGCCTACTGCTGCTGCTGCTACTGGCTACATCTACTGCTGCTGCGGCTGCTGCGGTGTGTGTATCTTATATAGCGCGATCGAGAGTAATTAGAGTGCCTAATTAAAGACACCGTTGTAGCGAACTGCGACACACGCGATCGCAGACGTTAGCCAGGATCGACAAATGACACGCACCGAGTGTTACAGCTGCGCGTTAAAACAACAATATTGCAGCTACTAGCCATATAGCTGGGGCGTGCGTGCCGTGCGTGCGTGCGTGCCCGGCACGTGCCGTGCTCGTGCGTGCATCCTTGCGTTTGTGGCGCCAGCGCCCGCTGGCGTGTGTATGTGCTTGTCTTGATGTGTGTGTGTGGTGAGATGTGTGTGTGTATGTTGTGCTGCCTGTGTGGTGTGTGTGTTTGTGTGTTGTGCTGTGTGTGTGCTGTGTGTGTGTGTGCTGTGTGCCAGTGTGCGTCTGTTGCTGTGTGTTGCCAGTGTGCGTTCTGTGCGTGCATCGCGAGCGTACGTTTTTGCTGTCTGCAAATCTGAAACCTTATCAGCTGTGATAAAAGATTAACAACAAAATGACTGACGGCAGCAAAACAGTAGTATAGAAGCCGCCACATCCAGCCAGCGTCAGCACCAGTAGCTTCGGGGCGCAGCAGTAGCCACCAGTAGTATACGGCGCCAGTAATAACAGCAGTAGCATCGTTTAATTTTAAAAAAATTTATTTTTAAATTAAAAGAGTTTTTCACGATTAATAAACTGCATGACTATAGTTGCCATATAATGATTATAGAGCAGAGATAGAGTCGCATGAAATTCCTTGTTTATTTATACACATAAAATGCTTTGTTGTATTACCGTCGTACGTTATTATCTTAACAGAGCACACTAGAGATCCTAACCTGGCAAACTTGCTCTTAGCGTCTCTAAGCTCCCCAGCGCGCGGATTATCAACCTGGGCGATCGACTCATTTTCGCCATTAGTCACAACCGACTCGAATTCATTGGTGATACCGTGATGTATTAATCCTAATGCATTATCTCTGGCTCTCGTCTTCCGCTCTTTAGCGTCTCGCTTCGGCCTCATGCTTCACACACACGCGGGCGCGCGACTACACATACACACCCACACGACGGAGCACACACACACACACACACACACATGCACACGCATACACATCGTTCTCTCTTGCGCGCGCTCGCCCCCCTCTCTCTCTCTCTTATTCTCTCAACGAAAATCACAATCCACATCTCCCCCCCTCCCGGTTCGCTCTGTCCCTCGCCCCTCTCGCCTAACTGCGTAATTAATTAGGAAGAGTCGTTTGACTACACTCAATTGTTCGGCACCACAGGTGTGTGCGTCTGCGGGCGCGCGCGGCTGACGGATAATACGGGGCAGGTATCCCAGGGAGGCTGATAATGCATGCATGCAGGTAAGGATAAAGCAGCGGCAGCGGGTGTGATGATGGGTCGGCTGCTGCTAGCACCATTGCTGATTAGCCACGCTAGTTTTGCAGCAGACGCTCAGATTTCATTTGATATGCGCGATTTCATTACGTAGAATTACCTTCGCCATCAATAATTTCTGACCGTGGAGGTGGTGGCCGTGATCTGGGGGGCGAGATGTTTGTGATCGGTGCTGGGGGGAAAGTTTGAAATTGGGGGAGGGGTTATGAATCACTATACTTGTATAGACTCTGCTAAAGTTTTTTTCCTGGTATTTATTTTTTCTTTATGTTGTCTCAATCACTTTACTAGTATAGAATATGCTGAAGTTTAATAATAATAATAATAATAATGATCGAGGGGGGCGTGGGTTCGTAATCGGAGCTTTTTGGAGTTTGATTGGCGGCGGGCGGCTAGTAGGATCATCGTCGTCGTCCCCGTCGACATCATCATCGTCAACATCATCATCATCATCATCATCATCATCATAATAGTAATAATATATAATAATAATAATCATCATCATTATCATTGTCATCATCATCATCATCATCATCATCATCATCATCATCGCCATCATCATCATCGTCGTCGTCGTCGTCATTGTCGTCGGTGTCAGTGATTTTCGCCTATTCGTCCGCTCGTGTCGCGCCTGCCACTTCCGCTTACCCAGTAGCGCACGTGCCAAGCTCCTTAGACGGATCAGCGTAGTAATCAGGATATAGACTTAATTAGTCCGGTCGTAGAGCAGCTGCCCCGATCCGGCCGCGTTCTAGATTGCCGAGCTCCGTCTGAAGGTCAAATTCAAGCAAATGCGTCGTTTCTCAACATTCTTGAATGAGAAGCTTCCTGATCGTCGGGTATTTCATAGCGTGTCGAGGCTTTCGGGCAGTTTTCCTACCGTTTCGATTCAACTTTCTAGTTTCGCTTAGACTGGGGGGCACGTCGTGACATGCATGCGGAACAGCACAAGAAAGTAATGCCAGCCAAGGCTCGGTTGCAGTCAATGCAGTCAATGGCGATGATTTGATTCTATTAGCAAAACGTGTATGTAAAACGCAAATTTTTTAAATGTAATTAAGGATGGGTGTTGTAAACATTATAGCTGGTATCATGAGAATCATAGAATCACCATCGACAGTTTTTGTCATTGCCATGCATCATCATCAGCAATGACAGGAACAACGACAGCAGCAACAGCAAGATCATAGGCATAATAATTTTTCTCAATCGTCATCGTCATTATTGTCACCGTCAGCCACAAGAACAAAGAACACAAACGACAGCAGCAGCAGCAGCAACAACAACAACAACAACAGCAATTACAACACCAACACCACAACCAACAACAACAAAAATAGGGAATTTTTGTTGTTGTTGGTTGTGGTGTTGGCGTTGTAATTGCAGAGTGAGCCTCTTACTCCTGCAATACCACCTTACTTCTCTTCACATTCACACGCAATTCTCATCCTCGTCTTTCTTCTTCTCTTCTTCATCCCATTTATCATTTCCACCGCTTTACCTCCTCGTCCCCCTCCACCTCCTCCTCATCCTTCTCATCCTCTTCCTCCTCCTCCTCCTCCTCCTGCTCCTCCTCCTCCTCTTCCTTTTTCTCCTCCTCCTCCTTATCCTCCTACTCCTCTCCCCCTACCTCCTCCGCGTACGCCTCTTTCCCCGTCATCTTCCCAATCAACAGCAACAGCAACAAACACATCATCATCACCATCATTTTCTTCCCCGAATCGTCGTCGTTGTCGTCGTCAGCGTGATCGATTACTTCTAAGTTGCCACGCGCTCCGTTCAGCATCAATCACGAAGCGTGATCAGTGATATCTGCGTATAGACCAGCGTAACTTACGCGCGTATACGCGGATGCGCCCTGTGCTGGCAGGCGGTCGCTCTGCTGCGCTGAGCCTGCTTCTACGCATATCGCAGATCGAGGGAGTTCGCGCGCGTTCGTAAATTAATGAAATATGTAAATTTTTAATCAATGCGATCGCGTATCAATTACGATGGCTCGAGCGCTGCCGCTCGTCGCGCCATCGGTGTTCGAACAGCGCCGCCCTGCGCTGCTGTGGTCGTTGACGGCTTTTGCGTGAGTCGCAATGCCGAAGAGAGGGATTAGTTATACGTACGTACGTGAAACGTGCATATGTGAGCGTGCGTGGCGTTTACGTGTGCGTGCCAGAGCGTGTGTGCATGCGTGCGTGCGCTCCAACCTGTTTGTGCTTTGGGCTCGTGCGTGCTTGTGCGTGCGTGATCGTGTGCATATGTGAGCGTGCGTGGCGTTTACGTGTGCGTGCCAGAGCGTGTGTGCATGCGTGCGTGCGCTCCAACCTGTTTGTGCTTTGGGCTCGTGCGTGCTTGTGCGTGCGTGATCGTGTGCATATGTGAGCGTGCGTGGCGTTTACGTGTGCGTGCCAGAGCGTGTGTGCATGCGTGCGTGCGCTCCAACCTGTTTTTGCTTTGGGCTCGTGCGTGCTTGTGCGTGCGTGATCGTGTGCATATGTGAGCGTGCGTGGCGTTTACGTGTGCGTGCCAGAGCGTG
>NW_014577344.1:290294-305463 GCF_000485595.1 Priapulus caudatus
AGATAGATAGATAGATAGATAGACGGATGGATAGATTGATAGATAGACAGGAAAAATCTCGAACTGATATTTATTAAAATTCGACATTTTACAGACAGTACACAGGCTTTCACTTCGTGCACATTGGGTTCAGCACAGCCTACTGACTCAGCAAAAAGTTGCAAAACGCAATCGGAGTTTGATCGGTATACTTGCCCCTCAGTGATACCAGGGCAGACGATATTAATGTTTAGCAAAGGTTGAGCTTAAATAGAATATAGGAACCGTGGTAGGTACCACGAATAGTATAACTGTAGGATTGCGGACCACGGTGATGATGTCGACATTTCAAAAATAACGTTCCTTGGGGGCTTTGTCTTGATTCGTCCGCATACCTCAAATAGGCTTAACATGCCGTGGAAATGATTGCGAAACCTGGATATCTTCAATTTATAAGTTTTTAGTTTGTGATCTATATAATGGTACGAGGCCAAAAGAGTTGTGTATGAATGAAAATATGATAATAATAGCAGATATATATATAGAATGGTAAGTATTGCAACATTTGCGAAATTTTGTCATGGAAAACGTGAACGAAAATTAAAAAGTGACAGCGAAAATTTCATTAAAGCAGCCGTGGAGACATTCGGAATGAAATGCATGTGAAAATAACAGGATTTGAATCCCGTCGATTCGTTATACCTTATGCCAGTTAGCAGTTATAGCCGCTAAAATGCGTTAATGATACGAACATATGATCGCATTAAAGAATTAATTAAATTAGTGTCTTCAATTTCATTATAGACTTTTCATTAGTAATATATCGCGAGAATCTCTTAATAATTTATTAATTGGCGGTGCATTCTAGGTAGAGGTTGCATACTTGTTGTCGCGTGTTGTCGCGCGCAGTCGTTCGTGCAAAATTTATTTTCAATTTTAAAAGGATTATTAATATCCAGTCCCATTTAATTATAGACCACATAATTATCATGATAGGTTACATGCAGATTTTAAAAAATGCACTAATGAGCCATGACTACTTATATAAGGACTATTGCAATACCATATACAGATGCATATACATATACCTACACACACGTGTGTATGTGCGCGCGTACGTGCGTGCGTGGGTGCATGCGTGCGCGTGTGTGGGTGGGTGTGTTGTGTTGTATGTGTGCGTGTGCGCGCGCGCGTGTGTGTGTGTATTTTCCTGAATGCGCACGATAATGAAATAATTAAATGCGTTCGAATATTCTGTAAACATCCTCCCACCCGCTATAAATGATTGCGTTGGTATCGAATATGCGCTAGGATAGGACGCGCAGTAAGAGCTACTATTTCAAGCCAGCTATCACAGTTAAGGCGTCGTGACGCGTGCGCACGCTATTAGCATATAAGCACGCGCGCGCACTCACGGACTCACCCACGCCGCGTCCGGCCGACGCTAATTAAGACGTTCCTGCATGGAGGCATAGAAGCGGTCCTGTGATCCAGCGGAATTCACTCGGAATTCTACACAAAGGCCCACGCAAGCAAGCTGACAGCTATCAAAATAGCGTCGCTTAGTTTCCACCGCACGCACGCACAGCGCTGCTGTGTAGAGCAAGACTCGAGTATGTTGGCCCAAGAAGGAACGGTTTGTATTAGCAGTAGGGCTTGATTAAAGTTGGTATTACGTTTAGGACTATTGGTAGAGTTAGTCATTGTGTTAAATCATGGTCCGATCTATACCGTACCATCATTATCATAAACTTAGTGGTATGGTTCTTACATTAAACCTAACGCTAACATTTCCCATTAACCATAATCCTGACCTTGCCTCTAATCTCGATGGTAAGCATTGAATCTAATATCGCTCGTAGACCGCTGTATTAGTATGATCTACAAGTAGACCTTTCCCATTTCCATTCGCGTTAGGTGCTCCAACCAGCGGCCCTTCATATCAGCATGCTAAAAGTCACACTACTGCTCCTGCGCACTATATATATACGGGATACATGCACCGTTTTATGTGAAGCATTTATCTCTATACTATGCCACTCGCTCCTCTTCTCCCTCTACGCGCTAACTTGTTACATTATGGATTAAACCGCTTTCAGTCAAAGACACACTACTACTACACACGTATATGCATAACTACGGGGATAAGACACTTTCTGCGTAATTCAGTTCGTATATGTTAAGTGGTCCCCCACCAGTATCATCGGGTTATCGTCACGTTGTCACGCGAGTAGTCAGAGTCTGCAGATGTTTGTACTACTTCTTGTCACGGCCATCTTTGCACATTGTCCCATGCGGTTGATACCCGTGATACGTCCGCTGCGCCCCCAAGCGGCTGATTATCATCATCAACCTCAATACTTCATAGAGTTGCAAATCTACGGTTTGAGCCTAATGGTCACGGGTGTCACTTTCCCACGGGCGTAGATGGAGGGTGCCGCTACGTGGCAGCACTAACCTTAACCCTAACCCGAACCCGAACCTTAACCCGAACCCTAACCCTAATCCTAACACCAGTGCAGCCACATCACGTAACCCTCCATCTACGCCCGGGGAAAAGTGCATCCCAATGGTCACGACCACCACCATCTCTGGGGGCGTCATGCGTCTGCCACGCCCCCATGCGGTACATTAACCACGCGATCACCACTGGAGATAGATTGAACCGGTGCGCGCACACAAACGGTTATATACAATATACAACGTTCGTAACTTAACTGAAGAAAAAAGAAACGGTCGATGATGCATGAAAGCCAACGGCGAGTATGTGCGTGTATACGTGCGAACTTGCATGAGCGAG
Organism: Priapulus caudatus; assembly: GCF_000485595.1. Classification (NCBI taxonomy): domain Eukaryota; kingdom Metazoa; phylum Priapulida; class Priapulimorpha; order Priapulimorphida; family Priapulidae; genus Priapulus; species Priapulus caudatus. Next base: position 293,074 of record NW_014577344.1, read on the forward strand.
TGTGCGTATGCGGTTGCGCTTTTGGTAACCGCTAGAAGTAATCCGTGCATCATTGCAGCACTATACGTACGCAGTCACAAGTTACAGACTAGTTGTATGCGTGTGGGATACAGCATACTCGGTTTCCCGTATCTTGTATGCCGTCGTCGACTTAATCTCCCCGCGCGTAAGTTGCTACTACTGCTATACACGTTATTCCCCGGGGTGAACAATATCGATATGTGATTGCTGCCCTAATTGCCAGGTGAGCGAATAATTGTGGCCTGCGCTGGTTAATTGTTTTTTAATTGATATCGTATAATACGCTGCGCACGATAATGTAGATATTCTACTTTTGAAATATCCTTGGCGAGTAGATGCGATAGCGTATTGTCATTAGAGTATGAATAATGACAAATTTGTCATTATTTCCCCCTGATTATATATACAGTTGGAAAGAGAAAGAGAGAAAAAAGATTGGGATAGGACGAGTGCGGGAAAGATAGACAGACAGAGAGAGAGAGACGAGGTCAGAAAATGGAGAAAAAGACAGAGAGGCAGAGAGAGCGAGGGAACATACATGAGGAGAGGAGAGAGTGAGCATGACTGAATACGACTGCCGTGAGAGAAGACTGCGAAGATGGTCCATGACACTGAGAGACGAAGAAATTGAGAGGAGAGAGACGAGAGTGGACTGAGAGATTTCAGAGGATGCGCCGGGGTTCTGGGAGATGGGACGAGAGAGAGATGCACTCTAATGAGATGAGAGAGAGTAGATGAAGGTGGTGAGAGATGAGTAGAGACGAGAGAGGAGATTGAGAAGATGAAGAGATAAGGACAAGCAGGACAGAGAGTGAAGGGTGTTATAGAGAAATTTTTGGGTAGAAGAGCGCTCGTACAAATTTAACTTTCGGAATCGGCATAAGTAGTCATCACATGTTGATATCAAGGTCATGGATCGTGTAACAGATATTAGCACTATGATTCAACCAACGGATATGCGCATGTTTACTAACGTCGTCAATCACTCACTCCAGAGGCGACGTGCGCAATGCGCAAACCCTTGCTCTTTCATCTTGCGTACGGCGTGTTAGCACAAAATCACGGCACTTACAATTTTTCTTGCGGCGTCAAAAATTTATTGATTCGGGATTTTTACAATTCGACCTTCGGCTTCTTTCTCTTATTCTTCTTCTTTCATTTCTTCTGTCTTTCTTCTTTTCTTTACGTCTTTTATCTTTTCTTCTTCTTAGCTTCTTCTCTTCCTTCTTCTTCTCTTCTGTCTTCTTTTCTTTCTTTTCTTTTGCTTTCTTCTTCTTCTTCTCTTCTGCTTTCTGCTAGTTGCTGTTGACGTACACTGATACTACTACATACTTCACTACTACTACTTACTAAGGGCTGATTACTACTACTACTGACTATTTAATACTACTACTACTACTATAGATAATAATAATAAAGATAATAAACAGACGCTACATAAACCGCATAACCAGCTATCTGCATGGTCAAGTGCTCTGCCATAGTGCAGGACAGATCGGTTACGATAGCAGCCAAAACCGCCCTTATATTTAGGGTCCACAACACGAAAGAAAAAGAACGATGCCCTGCTGCATTGTCGATTAGGCCGTATCAGATGATACTAACATTCATGGTAATAAAAGAGGACAAACTCACCAAGTACAAAGATCTTGGAGATGCGAAAATGAGTAAGGATATGGAATACTAGATACTAAGGCCCGAGAATTTTGTGTTCGAGTCGGTGGTATGAGACCCTTGATTTTTAATTAAAAGAATTTTGGTCCCTTGAGGGAAAAAATCCTGAAGGCAACTCCCTGGGCGCTACCACACTGCCAGAGTGAGAAAAATGGCACTACTGGGAACAGCAGTACATCCTTGTCGAGAAAACTCTTCTGGACTTGGATATCCCTATGTGCCGGTTGGGAAAGGTCAACCGAGACACCGGTAAATGTCCGTGAATACACTTTGAGAAATAATAATTAATAATTTTATAATAATAGTTAATATGCTCTAGGGCTGCCTTCTGCCTGCTTGCTTGGCTGATCATCTTTTTATACGTTGGCATTATGATGCAAGACAGCGCCTATCAACGGAAGCAGCAGCTGTAGTGCGCCGCAGCGATAGTGGCATGCCGAAGGTCGCACCAGTCCTGCATTGCTCTCAGCTTAAGGACAGCCTCAGCGTAGCCCAGCGTGGTGGCCAGCCAATCCAGCACTATCTCTCGATCACTGGTATCCGATTAAATTTGCGGGTAAATTCAGTACTATTTGTATTTTCTGTGGGCAGAACACTAATGCCAGAATAGCCAATTATCTTAACTTAGAGGATTCGATGTTTCCAAGGGCCGTGTTATAGTACGCACACTCGGCTCTTTTTCCATTTAGGGTCGATACGGAGCGATGCTTCCGCAAAAATGGCCCATTATAATGCGGTTCGCAGCTTCATCGGCGTACAGTGCATGAGATGGAGAGTAGATGTGAGCGCGTCTAGTTAACATTGAACGCTTTGCATGCGCGGGAGCTTAGCTATCTGGACAGCGAGTATTCGCACGCCGACGTGAGACAGCGATGAGAAAGTTGGAAGAGGTGGGGAGAGGGAGATGGAGAGGACTTATGGGAGACGAAGGGAGGGATAAGACGAACGAGTGCACACACGCTTAACGAGAGTACATCACAAATTTGGGCAGTATATTATTAGGAGGAGGGGTTTTAGAGAACGGAGAGAATTAAACGATTTTTTATAATAGAGGGTAGAGATGCTTGGATGATGATCAGGCATCGCTTCCTGCGCACGAGCACGATGTGGGAGAAAGTGTGTAGGAATAATAGAAGTACGAACGGAAGCTACCGAGCTGAGACGCATTGAGAGACTGATGGGAGGTCGCGCACGCCTCCGCGCTGTCGACGTCTTCACTAACGGGAGAGCGGACCGCAGAAGTAGAGCAGGGCCGCCGACGAGAGGGAAGAGAGGAGAGAGAGCAGAGAGAGTTTCGTGACTCGGCTCGTGTGTGGCGTGGTACGTGTGTGAGTGGTTGTGTGTGTGTGTGTGTGATGTGTTGTGTGATGTGTGTGTGTGTGCGCTTGGTGATGTTGTGGTGATGCAGGGTAGCTGTGCGATGATGTGTTCCGTGCGTGTGTGTGTGTGTATGTGCGGCTCATACTGTGTGTGCGAATCGTGAGGCGTGCGTGCGCACGCTTAGGTGTACTGGGGTACGTGTTGTGTGTACTTAGTGGGTTACCCCAGCTGCGCATGTGTCGTGTGCGCGCGTGTGTGTTCTGCAATGTGCGATGTCTTATTGTACCCCGAAGATTGTGTTTGTGTTGTGGTTGCGCATCCATGTGCTTTTGGCAGCGCATCGCGTTACCAGTCTGCGCCTCACAGCACTAATTGACGTCGCCGTGTAATCTACACCGCCGCCGATAGTCATTCTAATAAGTTAGCAAGCGATACACGAGACCGACGGTGAAAACAAGCTCCGGCCGCTAGCAGCGGCCCTTTATCGGGCGTCCACAGCCAGCTGCCGCGCTAACCCAGCGTAGATAAAGGAGGTAGAAATATATAGAGACACTATATTGTCGACTTATATTATTTCTATAGAAGGAAGCCACGTTTGCGGGCTTCGAACCAAGTATGTGTACTAGCGTGCGTAGAAATTCGATGGAAATGTTGCAGGGTGATGTCGTGACGATGGTCGTGAGGGAGACGAGCAGTTGGGGTTTAGATTTAATGATGTTCTTCGGTTGCGTGCGTCGTTAGGGCTGGTGCGGTAGCGTGAAAGTTTTGCAGCTTTAAATTAGCTGAACGTAATACCCCAGTATTACTCGTTTAATTCACCACGTCCATTCCACGGCGCTTGACGCCGACTGCGGCTTATTTGTGCTTTCCTGTCCCGCCGGGTTGCTGTTCCTGCTCCACGCTGCGACCCGGCCACCGCCGCCTGCGACGCGCCACCGGCCGCTGCCTCCCCCCTATGCCGCCACCGCCACTTGCCGCTCCGCCGCTGCGGACGCCGCCACCGCCACTGTCGCCGCACGCCCTGCTGGACGCTATGCTACTTGTCTGTGTCTTCTCCTGCTGCTGCCGCGCGTTGACGTTCTGCTGCTTACTGCTTGCTACTGCTGCGCTTACTGTTTCTGCCGGTTGCCGCCTTGCTGTGGCTTACTCTGGCTGCTACTCTGCTAGCGGCTACTGTTCGCTGCCTGCTGCTTGTTGCTGCTACTGCTTGCAGCTACTGGCTGTACTTGCTGGCGGCTACGGGTTGCTGCTGCTACTGCTACTACTGCGCCTGCTGTTGTTGCTGTTGCCGCTGCATGCTGCGGCGCCGCCACTGCGTTGCTGGCTGGCTACGTGTGCTCGCTGCTGCTGCTGCTGCTGCTGCTATGCTGCTAACTGCTACTGCTACTGCCTGTACTGCTACTTACTCGCGGCTGCTGTTGCTGTTGTTACCGCCACTCTGCTTGTGCTCTGCGGAATACTTATTATTGCTGCTGACCGCAGGGCGCCGCTTGATAACCTCTGTTGCAACGATTTCATATCTAGCCATACATTTGCTTGTCGGGGACGGGGTAAGGCCCTCACGGTTAATTTAGGAAATAAATCAACAAAGGAAATATTTAATGTGAACCACGAGCGCGCTTTGCTTTTCTACAAAAATAGACGGTTTCTCCCATGTCCAGGCCGGATAGATTTCGATAGATTAGCCGATGGGCAATGCATGCCACTGCATAGGGATGGATGGGAATAAATGGTACGCATGAGATGGGCGCATGAAATGCAAAGATATGATGAGCCGGACATGGGCGATAGGATGGAATGGAATGCAGATTGGATGGCAATGATAGAACATGGTATGGATATATGGGCACCATTTGACAATGGGACTGGCTAATATGGATGGATGTTGAAGATGGATTATGGAGTTCGGTATGGAGGGCATGGATGGATGGATGGTATTGGAGTGGGCACATTGTTATGGATGGATGGGATGGTTAATGAGATGGATCGGCATGGATGGATTGCTATGGATGGCTGGATGGTATGGATGGCATAGCATGGATGGCATGGAATGGAATATGGATGGCGATGGAAATGGTTTATGGATTGGAATAATGATGGGGCATGGATGGCGATGGATGGCCGGGGATGAGAGATGGTGGACCGAATGGATGGGGCAATGGTATGGATAGATGGAATCGATGGTCATGGATGGGCTATGGATGGACGGAGTGAAGTGTGGATGATGGCATGAATAGGATGGAGAGCGCAAAGAAATGGATGAATAGATGAATCACAATTCCCATTGCATGGGTAGGATACGATAAATAGTTAAACGGGCGGCAGGAGTAATGGGAATGGACATGTATCATTCATTCATACACCAACTCCCAATTTATTCCAGTACAATTGATATGGAACATTGAAATTACACGTTGATTGTAACCGAGGCTTTTAAGCTAAAATATTTTTAACGTGATAGATAACCTTTATTGCATCGATGCAGGCAATTGGTAATATTGTCGACGCAATGATTTGCGCGTTTGGTGACAGACTCGAGGCAGGTAGGCTTATAGAAATCGGGGACAGTTCTTCAAATAAAACAGTCATCTACTCACTCTTCCACGGTGCGCCGATGGTAGTACCACCTGAGGCGAAAGAGAGGAAGAGTGAGTAGACTGAGAGGAGGAGAATGGAGTCAGAGAGAGTAGAGATCGTCGAGAAGATGAGAGGGAGAGACGATGTGACGAGAGGATGGGTCAGAGGTGATGGAGAGAGAAGGAGGAGATCGAGATTATAGGAAGATATCGAGTAGATAGATGATAGAATAGTAGATCAGATAGGAAGATTAGTAGATAAGATAGATAGTAGATAGATAGATAGTTAGATAGATAGGATCACATAGATACATAGTCAACTTACATAGATAGCTAGATAGATTAGATTAGAATTAGATAGACATAGATTAGATAGATAAGATAGATAGCATGGTAGATAGTTAGAGTAGATAGACTAAGGATTAGATAAGGATAGATAGATAGATAGTAGATAGATAGATAGATAGATAGACTGTGATAGTAAATAGATAGGATAGATAGATAGAATAGATAGATAGATTAGATAGTAGACTGATAGTTAGTAGATAGTATGGATAGATAGTGGATAGAAAGTGTAAGATAGGACTTAGATAGCTGAATAGATAGATAGATAGCATAGACTAGATAGATAGATTAGATTAGATAGATATAACTAGATAGTAGTATAAAATATACTAGATAGATATATAGATAGTATTAGATAGATAGACAGATAGCATAGATAGATATATAGATAGATAGATTGATAGATAGATTAGATTTAGTAGATGATAGATATGTAGATGATTAGATAGATAGGATAGATTAGATAGTATAGATAGATTAGAGATAGATAGACTAGTATAGATACATACGATTAGATATTAATAGATATATTCAGATAGAGATAGATAAGATAGCTAGATATGATGAGTATAGATAGATAAGAATGACGGGATAATTATAGTATATACATAGATAATGACAGATGATAGATAATTAGTAGATAGATAGATAGATAGATAGATATATTGATAGATAGATTAAGATATGATGAATAGATCGTAGATAGATAGATAGATAGACGTATGGGAATAGATTGATAGATGATAGGATAGACGGTTTAGATAGACAGCGAAAAATCTCGAATGATATATTAAAATTCGAACATTTTACAGGACAGTCACACGGCTTTACTTCGCTGTCGCACATTGGTTCAGCAGCAGCTATAAAATAAACGCAATCGGGATTTTGGTGATCGGGTATATCTTAGCTCCTCAGTGATTACCAGGCGAATAGGACTATAGTTAATGTTAGCAAAAGGGAGAGCTTAAATAGATATAGGAGGCCGTGGTAGTACCACGGAATAGTTGTTAACTGTAGGATGGGACCACGTGATGATGTCGGAAGCGTTCTTGGGGAGGCATTATGGTCTGATTTTCGGTCGTGAAGCTCAAAGTAGGTGAGCCGTGAATGATTGGCCGAAACCCTGCGATGTAATTATAAGTTTTAGATTGTGATCTATATTAATGGTACGATGGTATCCCAATAGAGTTGTGTGATGAGAATATGGATATAAATAGGCAGATCTATATCATTAGAATGGTTACAGTGATCTGTCAACATTTTGCGCAAATTTTGTCATGGAAAACGTAGAACGAAAATTAAAAAGTGGCCAGCGAAAATTTCCAATTAAAGCAGCCGTGGAGACCTATTCGGGATAATGAAATGCATGGTCTGAAAATAACAGGGATTTGAATCCCGATTCGATTGGTTATACTTCATCAGTTTAGCAGTTATAATGGACCCGCTTAACAATGCGTTCAATTGATCGAACATATGATTCGCCATTAAAGAATTAATTTAAATTAGTGTCTTCTAATTTCATATTAGACTTTTCTTAGTAACTATATCGCAGCGAGAATGCTCTATAATGGATTTAATTTAATTGGCGTGCACTTCTAGGTAGAGGTTGACTACTTGTTTGTCGCGTTGTTGTAGCGGCGCGCCAGTCCGTGTGCGTGCGAAAGATTTAATTTTCAATTTTAACGAGTATTACTTTAAATATCCAGTACTCATTTAATATATTAGGACGCACAAATTAATTATCATGAAGGTTTACATGCAGATTTTTTAAAACTGCCAACTAATTGGAAGCCCAACCCATGGATCGCTACTCTATATAAGGACTATTGCATACCACTATACAGATGCGATTACATATAGCGCTACACCACGACGCTTGTGTACTTGTGGGCGCGCGTACGTGCGCTCGTGCGGTGGGTGCTCATGTGTGCGGTTGCTCGTGGTGGGTGTATTTTGTTGTCCTTGTATGTGTGTGCAGTGTGGCTCGCAGCAGCTTTTGCCGTATGTGTGGATTTTCAGCTTGTGGTGTATTTTCTCTGAAAATGCGCACCGAATATATGAAATAATTCTAAATTTGTGTCGTCATTTCTGAATATTCTTGATTAAACACCTCCACCTCGCTATAGTTGATTGCGCGCCGATTCTCTTGTTTATCGAATATATTGCGCTAGGATAGGCAACGCGCAAGTAAGGAGCTAGTATCGGAAGCCAGCTATCACGAGTTAAGGCTGTGTGGACCGCGTGCGCACGCTAATTAGCAATTATCAAGCACTTGCGTAGTTCTCAATAATATTCGCGCGCGCACTCACGGATCTACACCACGCCTGCGTCCGGCGCGCACGCGCCGTAATTAAAAGACGTTCCTGCTATGGAGGCAATGAAGACTTTTAGGTCCTGTGATTCCTCAGGCGGGAATTCATCGGATTCTTACACAAAAGCCCACGCCAGCAAGCTGAAGCTATCAATCAGCGCTCGCTTAGTTGTCCACGCCGCATCGCACTATTGCACCGCAACACACACACCACACATCACACACACACACATCACCACAACACACACATTTAACACCTACAGACACAAACACACACCACACAACGACACACACACACACAACATTTACACACACACTCACACACACACACAACACCACACAAACACAACACACACAACGACACACACACACAACAACAAACACACACACACACCTGCATACGCACGGTGAGGCACGTACGCGACTTGGACACGGCATGCATATACGCACGCATACACGCAGCGCGCGTCGCACGTCACGCCGCACATTTGTGAGGTCGCGGATATCGCATTCGGGTAACAATCATCAAAGACAACAGTTATAATCAACCGAATGCGTGAGGCGGTCTTAAAATATAGCTGTTATATATGTATATATATTAATATTATTACTTATCAGTATATATAACAAAGAAAAAATAGTGTGTCTGTAGATGTTGCTGATTTGTGTGGCTGCTTTACACGCGCATGTGTGTCTTGAATTCAATAGGACTGTCACCGTCAAATATTGGCGTGTGCTTTCTGTGTGTGTGTGTGGTACGTTGTATTGGATTTTAGTCGTGTGTCTGTCGTATTATTACCGTTTTTTTGGCTTTGTGCCCACTCGCCTGTTCATTTTGTAGCGTCCGCGCGCGTTGCAGCTGCGTTGCGTGCGTGCGGGGTTCTTGCTGCGTCGTTACGTGTCATCAGTGTATGTGTCGCATGTGTGCGTGCGTGCGTGTTTAGAAAATTACATCAAGCAATTAGACTACGTCAGCTCCTAATGTCAGCCCTAACCCCAACTCCTTTCCCCCGCTGCCTCCCTCACCCCCTTACCCAGTCCGTACAGCTCGAGGCTGGGCATCGCTGGATTTCACACCGCACTTCTCACACGCGCTCCCGTGAGGCATGCGAAAAGCCAATATATGCGGGTATAGATTTCATCACATCGCACACTGCGTAGCAGCGTAGAAGCTTTCAGCGTAGGCCTTAGCCGTAGATTTTTGCCCGCTGAAATTTTTCTTGTGTACGACTTCTATGGAGAGTCCCTCGCCAGTGCGAGCTGCGCTGCCTCGCAGTAATCTCTCGGTGTATACTCAGCTGAAAATGCCGCCTGCACCACGCAAAAGTTCAAGTGCGAACGCTGTCGGTTCGCTCCGTTACACACATACCGACGGACCCGACGACAGATTTCACGTCAATTCGTACGAAAATAGCGGCGGCGTGTTCTTCCCCTCTCTCGCTACGCTATCTCTATCTCTCAGATCGCTCGCTCGCACACGCATGTGAATGTATGCGTGTGCGCGTTTGTGTGCGTGTGTATATGTATCTTTCTGTCTCTCTCGCGCGCGCCTGCTTTCGCTCGCTTACTCTCTGACTGTCTGCGTCTCTTTCGCTCCTTCTCGTGGGTTTATCGCAGCATTTTTACGTGTTTTCTCTGCACATCTCCGCCTTCCGGCGGGCGATGCATAATCTTGTACATCATTGTGTTGCCGCGCGTCGGCGCGCGTAGTCTGCTTCTGCTGCTGCTGCTGTTGCTGTTGCTGCTGTTGTGGCGGCGGCGGCTGCGGGTGTGACTGTGGCTGTTGCTGCTGCTGTTGTTGTTGCTGCTGCTGCTGCTGCTACTGCTGCTGCTACTGCTGCTACTGCTACTGCTACTGCTGCTACTGCTACTACTGCGGCTGCTGTTGCTGTTGTTACCGCCTCTGCTGCTGCTTCTGCGGCTACTATTATTGCTGCTGACGCAGGCCGCCGCTGATACCTCTGTGCAACGATATACTAGCCATACATTTGCTTGTCGGGACGAGGTAAAGCCCTACGGTTAATTTAGAAATAAAATCAACAAGGAAAATTAATTTGAACACGACGCGCTTTGCTTCTCCTGTCCAGGCGATAGATACAGCTATCTGCACTGGTCAATCTGCAGTGCAGACAGATCGTACGATACCAGCAAACCGCCCTTATATAGGGCCCCACAACAAGAAAGAAAAACGATGCCTGCTGATTGTCGTAGCCGTATCAGATGATACTAACATCATGGTAAAGAAAAGAGACAAACTCACCAAGTACAAAGATCTGGAGATCGAAATGAGTAGGATATGGAATACTAATACTAAGACGAGAATTGTGTCAGTGGTGGTTGGAACCCTTGATTTTATAAAGAATGGTCTTGAGAAAAACCTGAAGGAACTCCCTGGCCACCACACTGCCCAAGAAGTGCAGAAAATTGCACTACTGGGAACAGCATACATCCTGCGAAAAATTCTGGATTGAATCCCTATGTGCCAGGTTGGGACAAGGTCAACCCAGAAGACACCGGCTAATGCCGTGATCCACTTTGGAAATAATAATAATAATAATAATAATAGTAATAATGCTACTGCTTCTGCTGCTGTGGCTGCTGCTTTTATCGTTGGCGATGATGCAGAAGCAGCATCAACGGAAGCAGCAGCTGTAGCGGCCGCAGCAGTAGCGGCAGCAGCAGCTGCAGCAGTAGCGGCAGCAGCAGCAGCAGCAGTAGCGGCAGCATCAGCACTATCTCTCGTATCATCCGATAATTTGCGTGTGAGGAGAGACACAATGCAGAGCAATTATCCTAACTTAGATGCCAGGCCGGTTAAGGCGCACACCGGCTCAGCCATCGATCGGAGCGATGCCGCAAAACTCCATAATGGTTCGCGCAGTGATGGAGAGTAGATTGAAGCGCGTCTAGTTAACATTGAACGTGCATGCGGCGGAGCTATCGGCAGCGAGTCTAGCACGCGACGTGAGACAGCGAGAGAAAGTTGGAGAGGGTGGGAGAGAATGGAGAGAGACTATGGGAGAGAAGGGAGGGATCAGAGAAAGTGCACGCGAACGAGAGACATCACAAATTTGGGAGTAAATTTAGAGAGGGATAAAGAACGAGAGAGAATAAACGAGGTAAAGGGTAGAGATAGTGGAATGATAGGGTTAGCAGAGACGAGAGAAAGATACTACTACTACTACTAGTAGTACTACTGTTGCTGCTGCTGTTGTCGATGCTGTTGCTGCTGGTGTTGTTGTTGCTGCTGTTGATGTCGATGCTGTTGCTGCTGATGCTGCTGCTGTCGACGATGTTGCTGCTGCTGTCGATGCTATTACTGCTGCTGCTGCAGATCTTGCTGCTGTGTAAAACCGGCTGGCATGTTGTCCCGGCGCGGCGTTTGAGTGTTAGATCTGAGACGGGAACAAGTTGATTTCGCGTCGTAGCTAATTAGTGTTGAGGGCTATCACGACACCGCACGATCACACACGCCAGTAGCACGAGCCTCGCAATTGAAGTTTTCACGCTGCCGCAATATAATGTAAGATGGGCCACGCATCACACTGTTCGTTAATCGGGTTACGATTACGGTAAATAATTTGGTTTGGGTTAGCGTTTATGTTAGGGTTTCCAACCCAAGTATAGATGAGATAAGCATCTGCATCCCCTTCCATAACCCTTACCATAACCCTAACCCTATTTCTAACCCTAACGCTTACCCTAACCCTAACCCTAACCCTAGCCCTATCCCTAACCATAGCGCTTACCCTAACCCTAACCCTAATCCTATTTCTAACCCTAACGCTTACCCTAAGCCTAAGCCTAACCCTAACTCTATCCCTAACCCTAACGCTTACCCTAACCCTACCCATATCCCTAACCCTAACTATAAACTTAACCATAACCCTAACTCTAATCCTAAACAGAAATGTAAACCTAACCCGAAACTCTAACCCTAATCATAATCTCTATTCTAACCGTAAGCATAGCCATGAAACCATTTCTATCCGTATATCTAAGCCCACTCTGAGCATAAATTTAACCCCCTAACACCCCTATAACTAGCAGTGAGCTGACCCCATAGGCTACCGTGCTACCGCAACTGAGGTTCAAACGCATTGGAAACCACTGTCATATATCACGATAGCTTCATTGAGAAGT
>NW_014577344.1:305711-310711 GCF_000485595.1 Priapulus caudatus
GTGTGTGTGTGTGTGTGTGTGTGTGTGTGTGTGTGTGCGCGCGCGCTTTGTGTGTGTGGGATGGGAGAGGTTGGAATTCTAAATATAAAACACACACGCGCGTGCACCCTACAAACACTCGCATCAGGAACTCGGTAGTGGTGGCGGCATGTGTGCGGTTGTTGACATGGGCAATAACGAAAACAACAACACGATGTAGCGTAATCGCTGTAATTTCTGTGTCACTCTCCCCGCCTCTCTCACCCTCTCTCGCTCGCTCGCTCGCTCTCGTCCTCCTCCATTTCCGTCATACTATATCTCTCTATTCTCGCTTCGCTACTCTCTCTCTCTCTCTCTCTCTCTCACAGACACATCGCACACACCCACTCTCTTTCCCCTCTCTCTCTTTCAGTTCCCGAAATCTTCTATCACTTTCCACACATTTCTATCTCTCCTTCTGTCAATCTCGCTCTCTTTTCTCCCTATCTCTAACACGTCCTCCGCTCACTTCCATCTCCGGCATTCCGAAATGCGTGCTTCATAAACGCAGCCGTACTAGTTAATCAGGCCGACGAGTGTATCATCCCATTAAACCGCGGCCTGCTTCTGCATGCCGCATCCCACGGGAGCCAAACCTCCCGCAGGGATGCGCGCCACGCTGAGGATGATGTCATACGTACACGGTGTTAACATCACGTGGCATCCTGTCTCTCGCACTCAGACAAGCATTAACCGCGCAGCGAACAGTACAGACAGCTGTGAGTATAACAACACAACAAACACAGATACGGGCAGGCCTGTCTCTGTAGCCTAACCAGCATGCACGCATACAAATGCATGCACATGCATGCACACACATAGCGTTCGAGCAAGACAGAAAGACAGACACAGGAATAGAACGTGGGATAAATATAGATAATAGAAAGAGAGAGGGCAGGGAAAAAGATGTGCGAGAAAGAAAGAGAGAGAGAGAGAGAGAGAAAGAGAGAGAGAGAGAGAGAGTTGTACTCACGCGACGACCAGTAACATGTTATTACACAGTCACTAAAATTACAATTCCTGTGCGATACAACGGTACCAAAATATGTATAGTATTAATAGCTCGCCACCAAACCAAAGGGACCGATAAGTGTATGCGAATACTTAGCTGCGGCGGTTGCATTCCTATTTTGCCGATTTTGCCGATATCTAGAGAGTGAACACACGTTGCTGATGTATTCATTTATGCCAATTTCTATGTTTTACCCAGGTGGTTTTCATGCATAGATATGTTTAATGAGGGGCGGCTATCAATTTTTCTGCATCATGCTATCTCTCTCTCTCTCTCTCGCCCTCTGTCTCTTTATCATCCTCTAGTTCTCTCTCGCGTTGTCTTCCTTACTCACACTCTTTCACTTTGCGTACGAACTGAACTATAACTATAACTATAACTATAACTATAACTAAAACTATAACTAACACTCACTCACTCACTCACTCACTCCCAAACGCGTGCGCGCGTACCAGGACATAATTTCCGCGCCCACGTTACCTCATTAATTCTCTCATCAACTCAAGTCTAATTGCGGGTCTAATTAATCAAAGATTCTCAGCGCGGGCGGCGAGCAAGCAGCGGTGCACCCCCCCCCCTTTCCACACCCGTGACCCCGCCACGTGGCGGCTCTGCTCTCGCCATACTGTCCTGATCCGATGCGAGCTACGCGCGAGCTCGAGGCACCCACGTACGACCTTTGACCCCACACAACCTTTGATCCCGCTTGGGTTTAACTCCTGTCATCGTCATGCGTGGCTGTATCAGCGAGTGCGCGTTGCGTGCCGCTATGAAATTACGCTCAACGACTCATCGGCAGTGCGAGTAAAATAAGTTCTTTCCGCACGTCATCGTCCGTAGATTGCGTCTCGGTGTGTGTGTAATCATCGCTGCTGCTTAGGTAAATTAGGAGGCGGCGATTCCAGCAGACGATGACAATGGCGGATAAGACTGGCGCGCGAGCGTGCGGCGGCGGCTGCGGCGGCGGCGGCGGCGGCTGCTGGCTGCGTGTGGGCCGCACGCTGCATGGTGCACCAATCAGCTGCTAGAGATCAGAGCGAACGCACGGATGCTGAAGCAAGCGCGGATGCTGGTGTAGCAAGCAAGTAGCGCGGCAACCCGCAATAAGCGATTACTGTAAGCGGTAGCAGAAACTCCGGCCGAACCCCGTCCGTGCGTGCAAGCACTCGAACCAGACTGCAGAGCTCTTCACGTGCGCATGCAGCTGATACTGTCGCTCCGTGCAGCCTATACCGATCGTGTGAAGCCACCGCAGCAGTGAATCCTATCTATATTCACGCAAGCGATACTGCCCGTGCGAAGCCAGTTGACGCTGCGTGCACGATACCAGCGCAGGTTGTCAGGCACAACCAACCGATCTACTAGTAACTTGATTTTCGTGAGAAGCCAGCGGATATAGTGCCCTACCCAAGCTCAGCTGACGTTGTGATCTTGGATCGTGCTCCGTCAGAACTGACTACCAGCAGCCGCGGCTGCTTGTGCACAAACAGTGAAGAGGTCATCTACACGCGATAGCTCCTCTCACTGCGCGCCGTGCGAGCTTCTTTGCCCCAGGATCTGCTTCTCTGTCGGCTTTTGTCGACAGTCATCCTTTGATCGACGGTCAGTCTCGGCGCTCTTTATCACTTACGAAGTCACGCGTCATCGTCCGTTGTATAAGCCGTAGCAAAAACGCGCTGACGTGCACGCTAATTCGTCGTCATCGTCGTCGGCATTGTCGTCGTCATCGTCGTCAACGTTATCGTCGACAGCGTCATCGTCGTCGTCGCCGTTGTCGTTGTTATCGTTGTTGCTCTTGCTGTTGCTGTTGTTTTGTCGCTTCCGGAAAGTACGTTGGTTAACCTTGCGCGGTGTTTTTCTTGCGTGTAGTGTGCGTGTGGACTACTGAATAGCGTTTGTGTGAAATAGTGTCAAAGACAGTGGCAGAGAGAGAGAGAGAGAGCGCGAGAGAGAAACCGAGTGAGAAGAGATTGTGTGAGAGAGAGAGAGAGAAAGGATAGAGACACGCAGAGAAAGAGAGCGCGCGCGAGAGAAAGAAAAGAAGAATACCGTAAGGGTTTAGGAATCGTAAATGAAGGCGCCCACGGGACGAGATTCTTGCGTGATGCTGATATCAGAGGTAGCCAGTACTATGAAACGATTGCGGAGACAACAGTGACTCACCGATAGCTACCGCCAAGGTATAGATGTAACTTTCTAACTAGTGACGTATATAGACGTATAGATATAACACTTCGGGGAATAGACGCGTGTATGATTAACGAAAGACACCATCCGCACACACATAGTGATAGGTAAGGTGTAAATATTACACTTATTGAAGCGTTGTAAACGTGTATACATAAGCTTATTTAAGGATGAACTCGTTTAGTGGAAAGGAACAGTCAGGCCCATAGGAACATGGGGGGGGGCAAGGGGGGCGCCTGCCCCCCAATAATTTCCAGAAATTTTTAATAATATACAGCCACTATCATTTTACAATTGCAATTTGCAATGCCCGATTGCACGAGAAACGATCAATTCAATATTAAAAATTCAATAATTTTCTATTCTGGAAGGGGGGTGTCCAGACCATCCTTCCAATCTCGGCGCTACACGCCTCGCAGACTCGCAAGCGCATCTATAACTCATTGCCCCCGATGTCATATACCTTCCTACGGGCCTGGGAACAGTGACTCTCAGATTGTGACAGGAATGGTACAAAACATATTAACACTGACGTTGAGACGCGTATTTAAGAAATTATTAAATGTATATATATGATTACATATATGTAAGCTTTCAAAGCAAAGACGCATAGATATAACGCTATTCACGGATAACCTTCACGAATAATAATTGTCTATAGTGGCAGGCGAGGCATAGATATAACGCTATTGAAGTTAAAAGGTATAGGGAGATATGGGATCTAAACCGCCCTCAAGATAGTGGCACATGTAATGTATACGCACGGAGCTATGAATGCATTGAGGTAAAGAATGCATATAAAGGTGTAGTGGGACGAGTTAGTAGCTCTTTGATATGTGTCGATACCTTCTATGCCTGTGGCTATAACGCTATAAAAGTATAGAAACGTGTATATATATATATCGTCTCCTATCTCTCGTTATCACGCATGCACGCCTGCACTCCCGCACTCCCTCACTCCCGCACTCCCGCACGCGCACCCCCGCACGCACGCACGCACGCACGCACGCACGCACGTACGCACGCCCACAAGCACGAACGCACGGACATCAATCTACCCCCGTACGGTAACCCCATCACCGTAGTCCGGCCCTCGTGGGACGCTGTTTCAAGCAGGTTATCTTTGAAGCAGGTTATCTGAGGGCGGCTCGTGTGCGCTGAGCCGCGCTGGCGAGCGCTGTGGGATTTCACGCACGCCCGTGTTTCCGTTAAGCCGCCCGTTTGTCGACATGTAATGTCTTGATCGAGAGCAATGACTATCATGCCTTCATCGTGGCCGACCGTGTCCCCGGGGAGAAAGAAGAAGAGGGGAGAAGGTCATTGAGGAATCATAAGAGGACGCGGCTGGAGCAAGTATGAGGGAGACTTCTGGGGGAGTTATACAGTGAATTGCTAGGAAAATGATAGAAAGGGTTACTGCGACAAAGATAGAGGGATTGCTAGAGCTATGAAGGGGTTACTGGAACAAGGCTTGCTAGGGCATGGGTACAATAAGATTGTTTGGGGAAGAGATAGATGACGTCGATAAGTGCACAGACTGGAAAGTAACTGGAGGCAAGGATAGAAGGTCGAGAAAACAAAGATGAGACATTGGTAAAGCTATATATGAATGAAACAAAAGCATGTGGGGCCATGTTTGAACCTCTGCATTTAAATATCATAGTATCATTAGAACTCGCGCATGCACTTCACTGCTATTATATGGACCGATTTCTATTCATCACAAGGGCATTCGCGCATGCGCATTGTCTACGCACCTACGTCGTACACTCCGCGATGCGGC
>NW_014577344.1:315144-321829 GCF_000485595.1 Priapulus caudatus
GAGTAGTGCGTGTGTGTGTGTGTGTAGTTGTGTGTGGTGTGTGCGATGTGTGATTGGTGTGTGATGTGTGTCGTTTGAAGTGTGTGTGTGATGTCGATTGTGTGTGTGTGTGTGGGTGTGTGTGGGGTGTGAGTGTGGTGCTGTGTGGTAGTGCTGTGTGTGTGTGTGGTTTGTGTGAGTCGTGTGCCAATGTGTGTGTGTGGTGATTGTGGTGTTGTGCTGGTGTGTCGTGTACATGTGGTGTCGATGATGTGTGTGTGTGTACCTGTGTGTATGTATGCGTTCCTACCCACCGCCTGCGTGCACGCACACCTCACGCACCCTGCGCGCAACGCACCACCTCACGTAAACCAATAGCACAGCACGCACAACTCACGATACTAATGCACGCACGCACACTCACTGAACCATGCCAGCACGCATACCCACGCAAACATAGCACGACGCACGCAACGCATTGAGAGAGATTAGCGGGATGGAGCACTTAGGGACTACATTACAAAGATAATGATCCCTCCGCTGGCAATCTGCTTCGAGTTGATTATTATATTGTCACCACTCGAGTAAAGGAAATAGTCTAATTAGTCACTAACTGTGAGTATATCTTCGAATTGTGAGTATATCGCTGCTATCACTTCCACGAAAACCCAATGTAAACACTAATACCCTACAACACATTTTACACACACCGTGCAATAGTTTACTCGCCGCGCGCGGCAATGCCACACGCTGACGCGCCCAGGCTGAACGCACCACACTCATGCACGCACGCGTACACTCGAAAAGACGAATTAATATACACATGACGCCGAATACACGATACGTGCATTACTATATAAAAAGATACATCATAAGTGCTGAATGATGTGTTGGTGTGTGTGCTGTGGTGTGAGCAGTGTGTGACTGTGTGTAGTGTGTGTGATGTGTGTGTTGCTGATGTGTGTGTGACGCGGGCGCAGCGCGCGCGACGCGCTGCGCATAATGAAATGTATACATTCGCACGTATAATGTACATGTGTGTGGCGGCTGCACTCATGTGTGTATGGAAATGCGGCGTGGTATGTGCTGCACGTCGTTCCAAAAAGAAAACATGATAAAACACTCACGCAGTAGGTGAACAATCAAACAGGAGAGACGAGAGAGAGAGAATAAGAGAGAGAATAGGAGAGAGAGAGAGAGAAGAGAGCGAGAGTTTGAGAGAGAGTAGAGAGAGATTGAGAGAGAGACGAGAGCAGGGAAGTGGGGAGACAGATTGAGAGACAGAGAGAGAGAAGGAGGGGCGTGACGAGCAGAAGACGAGAAAGAGAGAGAAGAGAAGCAAGCAGAAGATAGAAGAGAGAGAGAGAGACGAAGCGAGAGCGACCGAGCAGAGAACAAAATGGTTCTGATAAGATTAAACGAATGCCTGTCAGCAAGTAAATAGAATTCAACACGCTTGTCGTATTAATATAGAATTACTTCATACGATTTAATTATAGTTTTCCGCAGCAGCCTTACATAACTCCTGACCTGACCGTAACACTCCCAGCCAGAAATAGGGTAGACTGCCGAAGCAGAGCGACGAAGTAGACGGTCATTTTCTATAATTGTTAAAATGTATAAAATTTATTAACTAATAATGATAATAATTCAACCATTAATAAATCAATTTAATAATTATTACATTTTATTGTTTTTATGTATTATTGAAGGGGGGGGCCATTGTCGCAAACAAATATCACAGCGCAATCTGGTTCACCATAGTACAATAATACATATTTAATTGATGTTTATGTTATATCTTAATAAACCGTAACCGTAGTTTTTCATTCGAGAGCATATATATGATAATAAATATTCAGGTTGTTGGATGGCTTAGCGGCCCTACTCCAACCAGCCAAATCCCGTTCATTACATTCGCCAGGGGCTTGCGGCGAGGGGCATATGTTTTCCAGCCGGGCGTTGTGTTTGAAGTGTTGCGTTTGTGTGTTTGTGCGGTTTGTTAAACAGTTCATTACCGCTCAGGCTGCGCTGGGCTGAGACTTATTAAAACACGCAACCACAGGCTAAGGGCGCAACCACAGTCCTCCCCTCACTGCACGCTCCACTTAATCCGGATCCACATTAATTATATTCAAATTAAGTTAATTAATTAATTATTTTCACTTTTAAATTAATTACATTAATATTTAAAAAATTTTACATCTGAGAAATTCAGCTGCCTTGGGGAGCGTCTGTGCTCTCGCGAGTGCCTCTAGTATCGTTTTCTTATATAATTCAGACACCACGGTCGTCTGCAGACGTATCGCAAAATGTCTGTGTAGCCACAGACTTAATGATGCTGGTCTATATCACACGTATGCTAGTTTCTCTATGATTAACTCACCTAATAAATCAATCGTTATACATTCTTTTCTGAAGTGCTCCTAATCATTCTGAAGAAAAAAGTTATGAGTTCCTACGTGACGTAATTCTATCTTTCGTATAATACGACTTTTTACCCTGGAGTACACCGGTAACTCATTTCTCATACTCTTCTATATATTTCACATCTACTGATAGAACACGGAACCTCAGATCACATGATTAATAATACACACTGCGCCGCGCGCACACACCACACGCACGCATACATACACAGACACACACGCATACATTACACAAAACACACACACACACACACACACACACAACACACAACACACAATACACCGACTAACACGCACGCACGCACGCACGCACGCACGCCACGCACGCACGACGCAACGCACACACGCACAACACACACATGCACACACAACACACACACACCACACACACACACACACACACACACACAACACACACACACAACACACACACACACACACACACACACCACACACACACACACACACATATGTACTCCATAATATATATTGTTTATTACGTCAGTAGTTTCTTGGCGGCTTGTCAACATAAATCATACTTCGAAATACTATATTTCTTCCATGAGACAACGTAACAAATATATGCAAGACGCATACCTATTACTCATATTCTGTTATAAACTGCATTTTGCACATAAACTACGTATGCACGTCACGCGCAACGTTTAACAATTGTTCTCTAAGAGGAACCTAGCCATAGCGTGTATGCTGCTTCATATCGGATTCATCCGACGATAGCCAACACTAAATCAATCATGCCAATACATGACGTTAAACCTGTACTTCAATGGTAATTAGCAACTTACGCACTAATGCTGTGTCGCTCTTTCCGCGCATTTGATTCTCTCACCCCTTTCACCACAAGGACACACTATTATTCGCACGATCTACCTGCACCAATCCGCCTTGCTAATGCCTAAACCTAATGTTATAGGCAATAAATATATAGCACTCTTGGCGTTGCTGCGCGCGCGAACTGGGCGCCTATAGCCAGCCATACACGCAACACATATGTCCGCCACGCAACAATGCACACACACACAACCTCAACGCCGCGGTCTACCAACCCAGGCAATAAGCATCTATAATGCGCTTCTGGTCGCGTATTAGCTCGTATCACTATCGCGTGTGTGTGTGCGTGTGTGTGTGTGTGGGTGCGCGCGCGTGTGTGCGTGTGTGTCTGTGTGTGCGTGTGTGTGCGTGTATGCGCGTGTGTGTATATGTGTGTGTGTGTGGGGGGGTATGTGTGTGTCTGTGTGTGGGCATGAAAGAGAGAGTGAGAGAGAGAGAGAGAGCGATAGCGCGCGCGAAAGAGAGCGCCGGTATAACGCATGCGCCTTGTGTGGCAAGGCTTGGCGGCTAACGACAGTGTGAAAGGTAGACGTGAATCTGCGATGATTAGAAATAGACAAAAAAAGCGATGCGAATAGACAGGCGGCGTAGCAGCGCAGGCGGTATAGGAAGAGAGGCTGCGCTGTGAGCACCGTGAGCACTTCCGCACTGCTAATGAACGCGCAGTGTTCACAATTTATATTCAACTATATTTATAATACAACACTCTATATTCGCGCGAAGTGGCATGGGAAGCGGGGGGAGCAGGTTCCAGGGAGAGGAGTAGGATGAGGGTTAATGGAGAGGAGAAGATCAGGGCGCAAGGGGAGGGCATGCGCGGAGTGCATTGGGAGAGGAAGAACAGGGTGCAGGAGTAGCGTGGATTTGGATGCATTAGGAGGGAGGGTGAGGATGCAGGGGTAGCGAGATTTAGGATGCACTGTGAGGGAGGATGAGGATGCAGGGCGAGGTAGAGGAGCACGGTGTAAAGGCAGGGGGACGATGAGGGTGCAATGGGAGGAGGAGGATGGGTGGAAGCAGGGTGCAGGGGCAATGGTGGTATAGACACCGCGACAGCCGACGTCCAGATGTATGCCGTCTGCTCAACGTTGGGGCTCTGCACTGGTGGTAGACACAGAGGCGGGGCTGGACGGAGGAAAGAAGTGAAGGCGGTAGGGGGAGGAAAATGGAAGGACGTGAGGAAGGGAAGACAGATTAGGGAGAGGGGTGAAAAAAGAAAAAGATGGGGTCTCTTCTAGCAGAGGAGTGTTTCTTAGGCATTTCACGGCCTGTATCGGCGACCGAAAAAAAACATTTATAGTAGGTAGCCGTGTTTAGAACATCCAAATATAGTTGCAGGATACAGGTACGCGTGTTCAGGCATATATATATATATATATGCACGTATGTACACGTACATGTATATGTATACCTAGGTCGCCGAACCATTTTCACAAGTCTGCCCCCTCGCCCTCATGTTAAAATCGTGTCATAGTATGCTCAGCGCAGACCTGGCTAGCTCGATAGTGTAGAACATGTAGTGCGGCAGTCTGTGGTGTAGTTGATGCTACTTTACGAGGACTAGTTTAGGAGTTTGGAACAGTTAGTGTAAAAGATTGTGAAAATAATGCAATAGTTTAAGATAACTTATGTCGGTGTTTTTTTTAATAGTTGTGCTAGTATATAGAACCTGTGATGGTTTCATTTTGTGGTTGAGCTTGCATTGATGTCTGTAGCGTTTGTTGTAGTATATTGTAGAGTTTAAGGTAGGTTGTTGTAGAGTTTGTGGTACAGTTTGTGGTAGCGTTTTTAATCGAGATGTGGTAGCTTCTATTTAGTTCGTGGTTAACAATGTAGTAGTTAATGGTACAGAGATTGGGGTGGAGTCTATGTTAGTAGAGTTTTTTAGGGCTGTCTGTGAAAAAGTTCATGATAGTATTTGCCATAGTTTTTGGGAGAGTTAGTCATAGTTTGTCATAGTTTTAATAGTCGCTGTGTGTGAGTGCGTCTGGGAGGATTGATGATAGTTTGTCATGGAATATGTCGTAATATTGAAACCATACACTTGTCTTGGAAGTGATGGTAAAATATTTTATAAATGTTTCGAGTTGTGGTATAATAATATCGAATTTTTTCCAACTGCGTAACTCTATCCGCATTGGTGCTAATGCCTTACGAATGGTTGGCTGGGATGATACAGTGAAATCATTGGACATGTACGCGAAGTCTCTGAGTGAAACATTATTATATGAACGTTCGCGAGCAAAGCGTTCGTTTCAATTAAGTGAGGTTCATATTTAGTTACTTCGCTGTAATGCAGATTGAGAGCAAAAATTACAATTATTTTACAACTTTCGACAGCTCAGGGTTTCTGAAATGCAGGCTATCGAGCCATAAGCCGTATATGAAAAGCATGCATGCATATATATATATATATATATATATATATTATATATATATATATTATATATACTATATATCTATATCTATACATATATATCTATATTATATGATGTGTGGTGTATGTGTGGTGCGTGCGGGTGGCAGTTGCGTGTGTGCGTGCGTGGGGTGCGTGCGTTGCGTGCGTGCTGTGCGTGTGCGTTGTGTGATGTGTGTGTGTGTGCTGTTGTTTTGTGTGTGTGTATGTGTGGTGATGTGTGCGTTGGTGTGGGCTGTTGTGTGTGTGTGTGTGTGTGTGTGCAGTGCGGCGTGTGCTGCGTGCGTCGCGTGGCCTGCGTGGCCGTGCGCTGGCGGTCATGGGTTAATAATGGGAGGCGAAATCCTTCAATTTGATTCCTTCCTTTGCACAAATAGCTGTTGACCGGTAGTTCCGCTGCTATGATATAGCCGCGTCGCAACGTGTATGTACGCGTGTCGTATGATCATCGTACAGCGCTATAATAAAACACGGTTATGTCGTGCGAAATAAAACGCTCGACGTGCCATAAATTCGTTTAAGATGACGTTCAGACGCTCTCTCGTGTCAGGTGACGATGGTCTGCAGCTGCCACAGCGCGCCGCGCTGCACATCTATTCACTTACATTTTTAGCGATTTTTAGAGGCAATTCTTACGTTGCGATCGTATTTTGATGGCTTCTTTTCAGCGCCGCTAAACGAATGAATCGATTGGATTAGCGCTGAGCGAAGCCGTGGATAACCCTTAACGATGTGCACCCAAGTGCGCCCCCCTTATCTAAGCCTCGCTACTTGCCCCTTAGCTACCCCCTACTAAGCTTTTACATCTACTATTTACCCCCTTCCTCAGCCGCTCGCCCTACCTTACCTACCTACCCAGCCCCCTACATACCTCCTCCCCTTCTCCCCTCCCCCTCTCTGCCTAGCTACCCTCCTTTTGACCCTGCCTCCTACTACCCAAGCTCTCACTACACCAGTGCCTGAGCCCTTCCCCTCCCCCCACCTCTTGTCATGTGAACACCAATATCAC
>NW_014577345.1:0-2078 GCF_000485595.1 Priapulus caudatus
GACAGAGAAACAGAGAAAACAGAGAGACAGAGACAGACACAGAGACTCAGACAGAGACAGAGACAGAGAGAGAGAGAGAGTGAGCATTTTTGTAGTCCGAAGCACAGTCAGAGGAGAAACAGGCTCACCATAATGAGGCAAAGATAAACTAGGATTTATGTAGAAATTGTAGAACATGCTAGACGGCTCTTGCAACACGCATGGAGTCCCCGCAGTAAAACCTATCGGTAAAATGATTAATATAAAGGTGGGAAATTATATAATCTCCTAATCTATACATATTCGTGTACATGCATGTATTTGTGTATTTACTGCTGATAAATAAATTTAACTATCTATAAATCTCTCTCCCTACTCGACGTACATAGTAGTGATATACTAATCTAAAGGTTCCCGGCCATACAAACATACACACACATAAATACTATGTACTATGTACATATCATATATTATCATACCATATTCAACTGTAAAATTTAGGCTAGAAGCATGTCAGCTGATCTTGTTTTTACACATAGCTAGATGTATTCAATTAAGTATTATATCGGCTTGATATCACAAATAACCCACCGATTCTTAAAAGGCGCACCGACTCTAACACTGTGCTTACATGCATGCTGCCATTGCACAAATTCATATTTTCTAATAAACGGTCAAATTAATTGAAAACTCAACATCAAACATTACAGTCTTTGCATAAGTGTATGAGAAATAAGTTCCGCGATGGATAGTGAATTGACTACAAAGACTTTCAGACACTCCTCAATTAGTATGATTATAGTGGCACAAACTGCAATAGTAATTGTATAAGCGGTAATGAGTGCAAGTCGACAGCGTGTATATATGTAATAACAAATCAATAGATATCTGCGATTGATTTTGCTTGATAGGGTGGTGGGACGATATAGTCAATGATGTAAAATTGCACAAGCATATACTGAAGGTTGAGAATAAATTCACATGCATGTACAATTAATTATACATATATATTTACAAGGCACTAGCCTATTATATTTATATTATATTATATTTATAGGGTTTATTATTCATTTAAGCTTGCTAGGCTATTTGGTTGCGGTATTCGATTAATTTGAGGTATACTATACTCTATTATAGTGTTTCGACTAGACGTAACTATGAAACCTTTATTCATTTATATACTTTGTCTCTATTTTTTAATACGCATTTTATGTGATAACGTAAGGATAAACACATGTACTGAATAACCGTAGGAAATATCGTTGTAATGTTATATTTGCACGTATATTAAAGCCCCACAATAAATGCACGTAACTGTAAAATTAATGCCAAGTTGATATTTTAACAATCAATAACACGTACGTACCGCACGACATGTGGTTCTCGCTGTATTTTGAAACGTGTCCATCAACGAATGTATCCATTTCTTCCGTCTGTGATGTTGCACAAAGTGACAAACACCGCACATCATGTCTACGTAGTCTTCCCTATCTCTTGATTTAATCGACGCACAATAGAAAGATGAAATTCTATATGTGATATGACGGTAACACGGAACTAACACGCACGGACTAAAGCTCGTCGTTTTTTAGAAACAAGCATGGCGAGGACCGGAAGAGCGATCACCGATCCGGTAGCGCCACGCACATGACTCGACCCGTATTACGTACGCACTGTAGGGGAGACCGGGGACTTTTTTCCAATTGTAACACTTTTTTCCAAATCTGACATAACAACTTTATTATAGTTAAATACTTACTTCAAGATATATGAAATTAAAGATGCATATCTTGGCTTGAAATATGACTAGGTTTGGGTTAAGTAAAACAAGTTATTTTGAAGCCATTATCATTTCAAAACTGGAAGTCAAGTGTTACAATTGCCCCACAACACAGGGCAATTGTAACACACCAATGGGGCAATTGTAACACATAAAATTGTACCAACAAATCATATCCCTCAGAAAGATTTTTTATATTTTTTTACAAATGACAGTGTTAGCTCAAGTACATATTTGTCCAGAAAAAAAACATTAGGTAATTCGAGATTTTACTTGCCTTCTAAAAAAAACGATGTTTTGACTGTCAAATGTTCCTCGA
>NW_014577345.1:3055-6112 GCF_000485595.1 Priapulus caudatus
AGGGGAGACAATGGTCAATACGGGAGGGGGTGAAGTAGCAGTTTTGCACCCTACAGGCTAGGGCGCTCTCCTAATTATAAACACATGTTTACTGATAACAATTAATTACAAAAATCTATGCTGAAATACCACCTAACCAGTTTAAATGCATATTCATTACAAAATATAACTTCTCTGGCAAGATATTGCGCATGCGTCAACACACTAACGCAGCCATATTATGTACTGGCTGGTATATGCAATGGTGACCTTACGTGCAAGGTCTTCTTTCCATTTATTAAGGATGTCTATTGATAGAATTTTATCATATAAATCTATGCTAGGATGACTCCTCTTTATTTTAAATGCATGATCATTTGAAAATATGATTCCTCTCGGGAGATTTTGCGCATGCGCGAGCACCGTC
Source organism: Priapulus caudatus (assembly GCF_000485595.1). Classification (NCBI taxonomy): domain Eukaryota; kingdom Metazoa; phylum Priapulida; class Priapulimorpha; order Priapulimorphida; family Priapulidae; genus Priapulus; species Priapulus caudatus. The sequence goes on from NW_014577345.1 coordinate 3,462, forward strand.
TCTGGCGTGTTGTACCGACTAAAGAAAACTGCATAATATAGCTTGTTGTGGCAGAGAGGGGTAAGAGACTAAGGAAAAGCGTCAGGGAAGATAGCTGAGGGGCGGTAGAAGAAGAATTAGGCTGAGCAAGGCAGAGGGGAGACAATCGCCAATACGAGAGGGGGTGAAGTAGTAGTTTTGCACCCTACAGGCTAGGGCGCTCTCCTAATTATAAACACAGGTTTCCTGATAACAATTAATTACAAAAATCTATGCTGAGATACCCCCTAACTATTTTAAATGCATATTCATCACAAAATATAACTCCTCTGGCAAGATATTGCGCATGCGTCAACACACTAACGCAGCCATATTATATACTGGTTGGTATATGCAGTGGTGATCTTACGTGCAAGGTCTTTGTCCTATTTATTAAGAAATGTCTACTGATAGAATTGTATCATATAAATCTATGCTAGGATGACTCCTCTTCATTCTAAATGCATAATCCTTGCAAAATATTATTCTTCTCAGGAGATATTGCGCATGCGCGAGCACCATTTCAGGCGTGTAGTACCGACTAAAGAAAACTGCCTGATATAGCTTGCTGTGGAAGAAAGGGGTAAGAGACTGAGAAAAAGTGGCAGGAAAGATAGCTGAGGGGCGGTAGAAAAAGAATTAGGCTGAGCGAGGGACAGGGGAGACAAGTGTAAATACGGGAGGGGTGAAGTAGCAGTTTTGCAACTTACAGGCTAGGGCGCTCTCTTAATTATAAACACAGGTTCAATTAACAATTCCTGATAACAATTAATTACAAAAATCCATGCTGAGATACCCCCTAACCATTTTAAATGCATATTCACCACAAAATATCCTCTGGCACGATAATGCGCATGCGTCAACACACTAACGCAGCCATATTATGTACTGGCTGGTATATGCAGTGGTCAGCTTACGTGCAAGGTCTCCTTCCTATTTATTAAGGGATGTCTACTGATAAAATTTTATCATATAAATCCATGCTACGATAACTCCTCTTTATTTTAAATGCATAATCATTTGAAAATATGATTCTTCTCGGGAGATATTGCGCATGCGCGAGCACCGTCTCAGGCGTGTAGTACCGACTAAAGAAAATCTGCATAATATAGCTTGCTGTGGGAGAGAGGGGTAAGAGACTGAGGAAAAGCGGCAGGGGAGATAGCTGAAGGCGGTAGAAGAAGAATTGGGCTGAGCAGGGGAGAGGGGCAACAATGGTAAATACGGGAGGGGGTGAAGTAGCAGTTTTGCACCCTACAGGCTAGGGCGCTCTCCTAATTATAAACACAGGTTTACTGATAACAATTAAATACAAAAATCTATGCTGAGATACCCCCTAACCATTTTAAATGCATATTGATTAGAAAATATTACTTCTCTGGCAATATATTGCGCATGCGTCAACACACTAACGCAGCCATATTATGTACTGGCTTGTATATGCAGTGGTCACCTTACATGGAAGGTCTTCGTCCTATTTATTAAGGGATTTCTACTGATAGAATGTTATTATATAAATCCATGCTGGGATGACTCCTCTTCATTTTAAATGCATAATCTTTGCAAAATTATTATTATAGGCGGGCATGGCACACAGGAGTTAACTCACTAAAATGTTTCTCATCATACGTACAGGACGCAAGTTTAGACTATAACGAAACATTGAAAAGAATTCAAAGGTATTTTTGATAACACAGGTTTAATGATAACAACTAATTACAAAAATCTATGCTGAGATACCCCCTAACCATATTAAATGCATATTCATCACAAAATATAACTCCTCTGGTAAGATATTGCGCATGCGTCAACACGCTAACACAGCTATATTATGTACTGGCTGGTATATGCAGTGGTCAACTTACATGCAAGGTCGTCGTCCTATTTATTAAGGGAGGTTTACTGATAGAATGTTATCATATAAATCCATGCTAGGATGACTCCTCTTCATTTTAAATGCATAATCCTTGCAAAATATGATTCTTCTCGGGAGATATTGCGCATGCGCGTGTACCGTTTCAGGCGTGTAGTACCGACTAAAGAAAACTGCCTAATATAGCTTGCTGAGGGAGAGAGGGGTAAGAGACTGAGGAAAGGCGGCAGGAAAGATAGCTGAGGGCGGTAGAAGAAGAATTAGGCTGAGCGAGGGACAGGGGAGACAATGGTAAATACGGGAGGGGGTGAAGTAGCAGTTTTGCACCCTACAGGCTAGGGCGCTCCCCTAATTATAAACACAGGTTTACTGATAACAATTTATTTCATAAATCTATGCTGAGATGTCCCCTAACCATTTTAAGTGCATATCCATCACAACATATAACTCCTCTGGGGAGATATTGCGCTTGCGCTCACACACTAACGTAGCCAGATTGTGTACTGGCTGGAATATGCAGTGGTCAACTTACATGCAAGGTCGTCGTCCTATTTATTAAGGGATGTCTACTGATAAAATGTTATCATATAAATCCATGCTAGGATGACTCCTCTTCATTTTAAATGCATAATCCTTGCAAAATATTATTCTTTTCGGGAGATATTGCGCATGCGTCAACACACTAACGTAGCTATATTATGTACTGGCTGGAATATGCAGTGGTCAACTTACATGCAAGGTCGTCGTCCTATTTATTAAG
>NW_014577345.1:6122-8129 GCF_000485595.1 Priapulus caudatus
GAGCACCGTTTTAGGCGTGCAGTATGGACTGAAGAAAACTGCATCATATAGCTTGCTAAGAGAGAAAGATCGAGGGTTGGAAGACTGAGGAAAGGCGGCAGGGAAGAAAGCTGAGGGCGGTAAAAAAGAATGAGGCTGAGCGAGGGACAGAGGGGGAGGCAATTGGGAAGGACAGGAGGGGATGAATTAGTAGTTTTATTTCCACAGGGTAGGGCGCTCTCCTAATCATAAACACGTACAGGTATACTGATAACAATTTATTTCATAAATCTATGCTGAGATGTCGCCTAACCATTTTAAGTGCATATCCATCACAACATATAACTCCTCTGGGGAGATATTGCGCTTGCGCTCACACACTAACGTAGCCAGATTGTGTACTGAACTGGTATATGCAGCGGGCACCTTACAAGTCATTGGTTTCTTTGCGCACGTAATACCCTCAGGCTTATATACCGGTAGTCACATTGCACGTGAATGATATTCTCGTCAAAATGTTTCGATACGGTACGTGTAGATGTCGCTGCGTACTGTTGTGGTTCGTAATGGCTGACTGGTTTGTTGGCTGGCGCCTTTGCTAGGGTTGGTCAAGTGTGAACAGTTTCGAGGAATTTCAGGTTACGCGGTCAAAAGTTCCATGGTGGCATGTCTCAGCAGCACTCTTACAAGTATGGACGGTAGTTACACATGCAGAATTCATTGACATGGCTGCTGTTGAAAATGAACTGGACAAAATCGACCCACGAATTCAGGTATGCCATTGATTTTTCTTTCAGTTTCAGCCTTCCCATATCACGAAACATCTTAAACTTCTAATGCACTAGAGTGGCTCCGTAGGCTTAGCTACTTTACTCTTTGCAAATGAGTTTGTGATTGAATTTGTGTTGTTGGCATTACGTGTAAATATGTAGTATTTTGGTAGTGCTGGTACTGCTGCGGGAGCGTGGGTGTGTTGTTATAATGTTCATTCAAATACAGTAACGCCCCTCGGCACGGAAGTAATTATTGTGTTCCAGAAAATAATGTTCTTTCATGATCAAAATATTATAGATAAATGCAAAATTAATATCACACATGTATATTCTATTACAGGTATACTATTATATTAATATATTTGAGGTTTACCATGGTCATTTGTTTTCCTTCTTGTTTGAAAAACCCCAATCGTAGTACGTACTATTGATACGAGTAGGTCTTACTCGATCATCTGAGTCTGTTTTCGCCATGTTTCATATTCCAAACAATCCATCCATATTGGAACTTTCTACTGCTATCTGCACTGTCGGTCTATTGATTTTATCAACTTTGGGTTTCTCCTTCTTTTGTATATTTTATTGTACATGGAACATTACTCTTTATGAGGTTACAAGGGCTCATAGGGTCTATGTCCCCCAGGGTACTGCCGTACTCGCGGAACGTCTGGTACGTCCGGTATATACCGGAACGACCGCTGGCACTAATTTATAGGTGAGGGTTAGTGAGTAGAACCATAGGCGACTTCCCTGGAGCTCGTATGGAGTAGCGAGGTACGGTTCGGCCAATATAGATAGTACCAGGTACATTCCGGTATATTCTGACCTGACCCAGGTACGTTCGCGGCATACCCCCCCGGGGACAATAGACCCCTTAGCGTACAAGGATATAAGTAGTCATTCATAAGTGCGCACATGCCCACCCTCTCGTCCTGTTCATTCTCGTTCATTCCTCCCTCCTCTCTCTCCTCACGCCGTCTCTCATCTCTCCCTCTCTTCGTCTACTCTCGTCTCTCCCTCTCTCTCTCTCTCTCTTCTCTCTCTCTCTCCTCTCTCCTCTCTCCCGTCTTCTCTCTCTCTATCCTCATCTGCCTCTCTCTCTCTCTCTCTCTCTCTCCTCTTCTCCTTCATCGCTTTCTTCTCTTCCTCCCTCCCCCCCTCTCTCTCTCTCTCTCCCTTTGCCCCTTTCCTCTCATCGCTCTCTCTCTCTCTCTCTCTCCGCTCGATCTCTTCGCGCCCTCGTCTCTCATCTCTC
>NW_014577345.1:8261-10447 GCF_000485595.1 Priapulus caudatus
CTCTCTCTCTCTCTCTCTCTCTCTCGCTCCCTCACTCTCTTCTATCTTCTATCTGCTAGCGACTTTCTCTTTCTCTCATTATCTAGTAAATCTTCTTAGTAGACAACCATATAACCAAGCTAACCTGACCAAAATAACTGCCTGGCCAAAGCAAGCTATACGGTCAATATTAGTAAAGGGAACAAGTGTCACACATGCAAAGGCTGTAAATTCTACATGAACACACATTCACACTGCAGTGAGTGTGTGAACAAGCAGCATGTGCACAATAGCAGGCTAGTCTGGTAAATATATCCATGCTTAGGTTGACTTTTCTCTTGAGTCCCCCTGGACATCCGGGAACACTGACATTAAGGTTGTTTGTCTGGTTTGGGTGTGCAATTTTCCACAATGCTATGAATGTGTTTTCTGAGAAACCCTGGATGTAAGTGTACCGCAATTAGTATCTGTCTTTCACAGTCCTTTTAAAATTGAAACGTTGCCCAAGGTGAAGTATGCCATCATGTGTGACCATAAGGATGTCTGCACTACCATCCATATCAGATTTCTTGTTTTCCAGAATTGTACTAACCTAGCATGGAAATGATTGTAACTGGGAAAAAGTGTGTCCGGGAATTATTTTTTACGATCTACCCAAACACTACTGTAATTTCTGGGGTGGGTTAACAACAAGAAATCTTTCAATAGTGGCATAAGTGCAAACGTTTGGAGCAAGGTTAGAGCTCCATCCGTCGTGTCGATTCTTCTCTCAACCGAGGTTTGCTTGTGGGTGTAAACATTCCGATTTTGTTGTCCCGTTTCGCTTGAGTCGCTTTTCGCCGGAGTCTTGCAGATAGCCTCTGGCACTGCGAATTCGTAGAACTGTTTGGAGTAGTGACGTCGACCCCGCATGTCACGTTTTACTGCGTGCTGTGTCGCGCACTATTATTCACATCCACTCGTTTCTTGGAGTACGTCATGGGTAGGGGGTTGCAGTGGTGCTGCTGGTACTGCTGTTGTTGCATCAGGAGATTATTTGGCCCGTATCTCTGCTGCACTTGTTCAATTTTCACTTTGCACGAGTTTAGCATCACCCTGGGAAATTCTGTTGATGTAGGTTTGATAGCATCGTCATATTTATTTTTGGTGTTCCGTTCGTAGTTGGCTTGCAGCCATAGCTGAGTGTGTCTCATGCGCTGAAGATATTGTGCAATAATTCAACAGTCGTATCAGAATTTATATTAGCAGTGACAGTCGCAGAACAACAGTATATATAGGAAGGGGTGTGTTTTTTTCATACCATTTTTTACTTATTGATTAGCACATTATATAAAACAGAAATACAATTGATGCCATTTATGACTGCGTGTTATACTGCGTGTTATACTGCGTGTTATTACTCCCTGGATTGTAAACACACTCTTTCAGGTGACCTGTATATATATGTTACATGGACATGTAATCTGGTAGTTGTGCGCAGGAGAATAATATCAGGACGTGATATGTTTTTATGGGATGTTAGCTGAATGTACTAGGGAGCATACATGTAGTCGTATCACATTTTCAATTATTGTATTTGCACAGTTTGTAGGTATACGGTAGGCAATCACACATAGTGTACACATGTGGCAATCATTTATAGCGTTGTGTCCTTTATTGAGTGCGAGCGTGTGCGTGTGTGCGCGCGTGCGTGCGTGCGTGTGCGTGCGTGCGTGCGTGCGTGCGTGCGTGTGCGTGTGTGCGCGCGTGCGTGCGTGCGTGTGCGTGTGCTCCTATTTTTGCTGGAAAAACTGACTGACGGAATGCATTTCCAATTATATAATGGAAGTCGATAGGAAAATCTCAATCACGTTATAGAATTTTACATTACCTATGCTTTTTTGGCATGCATTACGTACTTGCAATACGCGACGTCCGGTATTGCTGTATTCGTTTCAGCCGTAATTGGATATTTTAATTTTTAGCCTGCAATATGGATGCCCACGTACTCGTGTAGCATGTTGTTCTAGCGGCATGTATGCTGTAATAGACCTTTATTACACCCGTTTAAACGTTTATGCGTGCGGTTATGATGCCGTGGCATTTTCGTGAACACTTTACAACTACACGCTTGCCTGCACGCACGTACATTCAGACGCGCGTGCACACACAAACGCACGCACGCACAAACGCGAGCACACACACACGCGCACACACACACACACACA
>NW_014577345.1:10457-11834 GCF_000485595.1 Priapulus caudatus
GTATGCGTTTCTTTCATAAACCTCCACTCTCGCTCTCGTCGGCCCAATCTTGCCGAAATGTACGTCCGGTAAATCGATTAAAAACGCGCTATACTGTTAAACTGGTTCCCTGTACGTCCGTTCACACATGTAGGTTCCACTAGAACACACAAGGTGTCCTCATTTAGGTAGAGAGACTGTTACGTAAATGTAGTAGTGCTATGACTGGGGCCATCCTTGCTGTCCCCCGACCCATGATTTTTTTAGTGGGTAGGTAGGTAGGTCTTTTTCTTTTTTTGTGAGGCATAATAGTTATTTTAAGTCTGTCCTCATGTTTGCCACACATGCTTTGTGTTTCAGTCTTAACTATAAGGAATGTAAAAAAAAAAAGGAACCCAAAATGAAAAAAAAAACTTGGGTCGCGGCTATTTTCGTGGGTTGGTCGGAGGACAGCAAACATATAATTTTTTAAGGATGGCATGGTGAATAAATTCTCGAGGTGTCGTGCGTCCATTAAGCCGAGATAGTTGCAAAGTTCAGAACGCGAAAAGTTTCCGTGAAAAAATTGGGGAAATTTTCGGTAATTTTAAGGCATTTTTCAGAAATATTTGGGAACTTCTATGTATATTTTAGAATCCTTTCGAATATTCGGTATGCCGATGTCGGAAACATGTGCGACCTTGCATTAGGGTTTTATAGGGTAGTTAAACAGTCGTGTGTCATCAGTGATCAGTCTTGATTGTTGCTAATTACATCATTACATACTAGTGCTTTGGGATTTCTGTCAGCTCATAAATCCTGAATTGCATTTTAGTCACAACACTGACAACAAACATTCAAACACAACCGGTATAGCCGTAGAAAAAAAGACTAATCAACGGATGAATGAATAAGTGCATCCAGTCGTTCTAGTGGTATTTACGTGAGCGCTATGTTTTCTGTTTGCAGGGTGAGCTAGAACGACTCAATTCAGCCACAACCGAGATCAATAGACTTGAGAAGGAAGTGGATGTGAGTATATCTATAGAAAACCCCGGATGTCAGTGCTTTTTTTTGAAAATCAATTCGAGACTGTGTTCCGTGTTGCTATTTATCTAGTGTTGCTATTTATCTATTCGTGCAGCCAACTATGGCTTAAAAAGAGCATGCACCAATTGTCAATGAGGGGAGCACAGGTCAACGACGATTGAGCATGGCAAAATGTAAATCTGTGTATATATTGATGAACTTTGCAATATTTCTAGTAATTTGTCGTTTTATGAAGTGCATTTCACCGGACAGTATTTGCACAAGGATCGCGAAACAATGATTGGATTGTTTGAACACGCTTAAGCCTGGCGCACATTGCCGAACATTTTCCCGAACAAATGTTCGTCCGAACAAATGTTTTTGTCTGGC
>NW_014577345.1:14628-32638 GCF_000485595.1 Priapulus caudatus
CTCCGCCGGTAGCTGACTTCCAATTTATCACCAGCGCCTACAACCACCAGAAGGCCTATGGTGAAATGTGAGGCGTAAACAGCACACACACACGCGACGCAGGGCCGCCGCCGCCCTAAGACGACGAGACACAGGCACGCACGCCACAGGCTGTAAACGCGAGCGAAGAATCCTAATAAATTCCAAGAAGGCTAGCATGCATGCTGCTGTCACGAGGCAGGCGTGGGCGCCACCAAGTAGCCATACCGAAGCAACGCAATCAATGAAAGCATATCACCAAAGCTAACATACACACCACGGCATGAGGAGGGGCGTTACGGCATTGCCGATCTCTCGACGCACCCCCGAACGAGAGCGTGACACTCTAACAGGTCAAATCGTAAATCGCTATTCGGCAAATCTTCAACAACTGCATACGGCGGTTACGTAAGCCCTGGCGAACATGTGCCGAACATTTTGCTCAAAAAACATTATCGGTAGCAATGTTCACATGAAATGTTGCGGCAAGTGCGGGAAAAATGCCGCCGAAAAACATTTGTTTTTTTTCCCATGACCAGCGAACAATGTTTCTGAAGATCGGAAATGTTTGATAATCGGTCGAACATTGTTCGTGAATTTCGTCAGTGCGCTGAAGTCGAACAATTTCTAGGAACATTGAAAGTAAGTAACCAATAGGCAGCCAACGAATATGTGGTCATATGATTTTTGTGGCCCAATCATGGCGCCGATCACGTACTCTTTACAACACAGCTATCAAGATGCGCACGGAGTTGTTCTGCTGCAGAATGTTCGGCAATGTGCGGCTCAGCCAGTTGTTCACAGAAATCCGCACACTTGCCAGACCAAAAAACATTGTTTCAGAAATGTTCGACGGGAATATTCAGAATGTTGTGGGAGCAAAACGTCGCTTAGAAACCAAATATACAGATGCTCTCTTAACTGCGCGACTGGAGACAAAATGACAAAACAACAATACCCGTCCTTGGTGTTAAGCGACCAGCGAGCATTTGCAGACGACACAGTGTGTCCTCCGTAACCGTGGTGCATACCTGAGCTGAATAACGTAGAGATAACACCGTCATAATTAACATATCAAGCCATCAGAAATACTCTGGCATTCGAGCGAGCCTGCCCGGTAAATCACTTACTCCGTCCTGACACGTCGTAAAAACTAGTCAGTGATGACTGCTGTATGAATGACTTGCATCGCTAATCTTATTCAAAGTTACAGTGGTAGCTGATGCGGGACATGGCCCATCAATGTCAGTGTTGACGTTATTTGTGTCAGGTGTTAGGTTTAATTGGTGCATTAACATTGTGTTTGCATATGACAAAGCTGCAGCATATCAGGGGTGAATAGTGACAAATTCTGTCATTATTAAAAGGTTTAACACTGTCAGTGTCACACATGTTCATTCTGAATGATTACTCCAAGGTTAAACCCAGTACATACGTAGCAACAGGAGTGAATTAAAACAATTTTGTTTTTAGTTAGGCCAAAACAAAATATAGGTGTGGTTACCGTTTCCCGACCGACCCTATTTATTCCCAGCGACCCTAAACATTTTAATTGTCAATTTTCTTAAAAAAAAGAAAAGAATATGAATTGGACAAACCTACGCACATCCTTCGGACATGGTTCGTAAATAAAATATTTCAAGAAAATAAAATGTTTTCCTTGACTACCTACCCTATTTTTTTCGGCATGTAACGGTAACCACACATATATTTTGTTTTTAGTTACTCGTAGTAGCACCAAGAGTTAATAACAGCTTATAACATACTTGCATTCAGTGACTCCCATCATCCCATGTACCTGATCACCCTACAATTTAGCTCTACCGGTGTAACCCCTTTGGAGCGAAGGGACAGCATGCCACGGGAGCGAAGGGGCTACACAGATAGAGCTACCTCCAATTTAACCAGCGAGCTAACTGCATCTGTTACCGAGAGCCCGTGAGTCTGGCTGGCATCTATATATATATATCTATAAGTTCTGTATTTGTATCGTCTGCAGGCAGCGAATTCTGTCTTCAGAACCACCTTGTCCGAGTCCAGCCAGCAGTTGAAACAGCTAGCGAAGAAACTGGGCAAGAGTGTGGAGAAAGCTCGACCCTACTACGAAGCCAGAGATGTCGCCTTCAAGGTGCGCGCTACCTATACACACACACACACGCTAAACTATTAACTCGTTCCTAATAACGCGTCGTTTCCTGCTTGTAGTCGCCCAAGGTCAGTGTGCCAAGGTGCTGGGGACCCGTCGTCAGAAAAAAAATTAGTCTTGAGGCCATCTTTAAAAAATTATATGTTTGCTGTCCTCCGACCGACCCACGAAAATAGCCGCGACCCAAAATTTTTTTTTTACATTTTGGGTTCCTATTTTTTTTTTTTTTTTACATTCCTCATAGTTAAGACTGAAACACAAAGCATGTGTGGCAAACATGAGGACAGACTTAAAATAACTATTATGCCTCACACAAAAAAAAGACCTACCTACCTACCCACTAAAAAAATCATGGGTCGGGGGACAGCAAACATAGAATTTTTTAAGGATGGCCTGACATTAGTTTTAACATTAACCTATTCTCGTAAATCGCACCTCTACACACTGTGTGTAAGAAGCTCGTGACTGTACCCTGTTTCTGTCAATGGTCGACGAGGAAAAGGTTGTGTTAACGCTCACGTTAAGATTAAGTTATGTTTCCGACCCCGGGTCCCCGGTTACTACACGGTCTGTACGCAAAGATAGCATTGTAACATGATATTAGTGGGTAAAGATATTGGGTGAAGTGGGTTTCTACCTACCTTCCCTACATATCTGTCACTGGTCAGTCTATTACAAACCAACAAAACTATCGTCGGTCCGGTGCGCGACCGCTCGAACGTTCTCTTGTTTCACTCTTCGTCTGTTCGTGTGCAGGCTCACCGGGAGGCGCAGAAGGCGGCGATACAGTTCCAGCGAGCGAACAGCGAACACCAGGCGGCGAAAGAAACGATCTACCTCGCAGAACAACGTCTGCTGAACATGAACGACAAGCGAGTGTTCGACTCCGCATGGCAGGAGATGATCAACCACGCTACGATGAAGGTGAGGAGGTGGTGGTGGTGGTTGTTGTTGTTGTTGTTGTTGTTGTTGTTGTTGTTGTTGTTGTTGTTGTTGTTGTTGTTGTTGTTGCTGCTGCTGCTGCTGCTGCTGCTGGTGGTGGTGGTGGCGGTGCTGCTACTGTTCCTGCTGTGCTGTGTGTTGCAGCAGCAGCAGTGGCGGCAGAGTTGGTAGTAACATGATGTTATTTGTGGTAGTGTTTTGTGATGACAAGGGTGACCATCATAGATGGTCACTATTAATGTTGGCAGCAGCGACGGTAACATTAACGATGTTGGTTTCGGAACAGTAACAGGAGTAGTAACGCGAGTAGTTAAGGAGACTACGCAAAGCCTGTGAGGTAGAGGTGGTAGCATCCATAGAACAAACTCAATAAAATTGTTTACAACCTTACAGCTAAACGAGGCGGAGTCGGCAAAGCTGAAGAACGAAAGCGATCATCAGGAGAAATCCGCACAGTTCGTGACGGCCGAGCAGCGCCTCTACAAGCTAGAGAAGGAGCTACGCAGTGCCATCAACAAATCCAGGTATGTGCTGTTTAGGAGAGAGAGAGCCGTGGCGTTGACGGATAGCTCGTTTATCTGCCCATCGGTCCTTGAGTTTGTGATAGCACGAGCGATGGCACTCTTTCCAAGTACAAAACCCTTTCGTCAGTCGATGCGCATGTTTAAGACATTGAGCATCCATAATAGAGCCAGAGCGATTTTAATTTTCGCGAGATTTCTTTGAGGAACCGGTACCGGTTCATGCATCTGCCCACATGTTTCTTCCTCGAATGTTACTATATTGTTGTAACTCTCGGCGTTTTCCCGACTATCGTATTAATCTGCGAGTCTCGCGCGTCCACGCTTTTCAGGAATTACTTCGAGCGGAAAGACAAGTTTCAAGCATTTCTGCAAGATAAGAAGCGAAGCATAGAGGGGCTACAGCGAACAGTGCAGACGACGAAGAGACAATATGCAGACGCGCTTAATAACCTTGAACAGGTAATGATGACCTTGAGATTGGAAGTTAACTATGCCGGGAGTAATTACCGCTTCAAAGTTCTCTTCTCACGCAAGCTTATCTCGTTACACATCAAGCGAGTCTGCTTGGGATGTTCTATTGTTGTGTCACGTGTGCAGATAGTATGGAGGAATGTTCATGTGTGTGAACAGTATAGAGCCATGTTATATTTATAGATCATCTTCAATTCTTTGTGCCTAATCGAGTCATAACTCGCTCTGTGGTGCAGTTTGGCTCGCTCTCAATAAAAATAAAAATCTGTCTCATTGAAATGATCATGCATGCATCTAGTAGACATAGATATTGTGCTCGGGAACACAGTCTGACATTTCCTTCTAACTCTGTAGATCTCGGAAGAGATACACAGTCAGCGTCTGCAGGACAAACAGAGGGAGCCAGGGGTAGGAGCAGAGGAAGCCAAAGACAGGACGTCTCCTGTTCCCGATCTCGATAACCTGCGAGCAAAAGCTAGTCTCATGGAAGGGTCGACAGCATCGCTACCGGATGCAGAGTTAGGTAATGAGAACAGTGGAGCGGCGGAGTGGCCATTGTAACGGCTGCAAAGGAAACTTCGAAGCGTTGCTGGTTTCTCAGAGTTGCCTGAGAGTCGTTTAGAGGTGTGAGGGCGGCATTTAAGTGCTGGGGCTCTTGCGGGGATTTCTGAGGAAGTCTGTGTTTTTTGGTTGTTAAACGTACTGAATTTCACAAGCACAAAAAGGCACGTTTTCCCTTTTTTATTTCTTTTTTGAATTAAATACTATGGAGAAACAATTTGTTTAAATTTATCATGATCATTATTATTATTATTATTATTAGTAGCATTAGTCATTATTAGTATTATTTACTCGATGTTTCGTGTCATTTATTCTCATTCTCCTCTCCATCCATCACAGACGACATAACTGTGTCGAGTCTGCGCACGGACGCCAGTGACCGCGGCGCCCTCTCCGACTGCGATCTATCGGACGACGAAGCCGACCTCCGTCCGACTTCCGAGCGAGAAGGTGGCGCCACCGTCCCGCGATCGTCGTGCGCGCGGGTGGACGCGACAACTTGCTGTGATAGCGGTGTCGGCACGGACGCAGAGGGGGCGCCGCCGCCCGCCGAGACAAACACGCTACCGCGATGTCGCTCAGCGACGGCGATGAGCGGCGCGACGGCGGCGGCGGCGGTCGCTCGGACGAACACCGGCGAGACACGGGCGCGCCGGGTCACCGTCGGCGCCGCGGCGGCGCCACCTGTTTCGCGTGGCGCGAGGGAACAGATGCTGGCGAGCCTGCCGCTATTGGCCGGACTCAGCGAGCAGCTGAGCCGTGATTGGCCAATGGTGAGGAGGTGGAGCGGGGATGATGACAGCGGCGAGGCGAGGGGATTCGGCGTGAGGAGACAGCCGAGCGGCGCGTCGCTGAAGACGCAGAACCGTCGCCATGCCAACAAGCAACAACAGCAGCAGCAACAATAGCAACAATAAAACGTAGCCAGGGATGCAGCGAACACGAATCAGGGTCAGAGAAGTGTAGTACCAGCAGCAGCTAGCTGTACAGAGTGTTGCTGGTACTACTGCTGCCGCTGCTGCTAGGTCATTCCCTACCGCCAACCAACCAGTACCCGTGCAATCACGAAGCCACAACAGCGAAATCCGACGCCGATGATTATGTGCAATCGTTAAATAGCAAAGTTGAACATCTCAATATTGTGGAAATTGGCATGCGATTACAAGTGCATTTACAAGAGAATAGCCAAGTAAGGTTAATTGGTAATGCCCAGAATCATTTCACGATTACTCAAGGTGTGATAAAGACGGTGGTATCATCTGCCTTGACAAGTCAAACTAAATTTATTACGGCCCCAATCAGTCGATAGTTTTGGGTGAGCAGTGTTTGCCTTTGCTGACAATGGAGTTCTGCTAGTGTTGGCTGTCAAATACCGCGTTAAGAACGGCTAAATGCGACTCCAACTGATAAATAGCATTACTTCTTTAAAATCAAATTTGGCAGCAGGTAGACACGTGATTTGATTCGACCAATAGGGGCTCACTGTCCGCCATTAATCATTAAGCGCTGTCCTGCGCGCGCGCGCGCGTCTATTCATCCGAAAATAGAAGTAGAGAATAAATCGTTCTGTTCCATTTCCTCCTCGTCTTTCCAGTGCGTATCGTTGTGAGAGTCATGTTACCTGTTATATATATCGATCACAGCGTGGTGCTTTGTTTCAGTAGGGACCTTAGTGAAGATGCGTTTTAGTGCTCATCGAAAGTTTTCTCATTTTGTAACGGAACGCGACTCAATGCGTTGCCTTGAGTAAGAAATGCAGCGTCACTCACATGTATCTACTACACTCTGTCGTCCGTAGTCAGAAACAAAATTAGTCTAAAAAATTTAGTCTTTACATGAACTTTTTCTTGTATTGGATCTCTGTATAGAGACAATCGTAGCTTTACCGTGTTTATGTGACGATCTGCGAGAAAGTTAAATGTTAATACTAATGTTACAATCATTTTGTTTGACAACGGGTGCCCCTAGTAGTTGATACATTCGTGATGACATGTGTTGACAGATGGACATTCGTGATGACATGTGTTGACAGATGGACATTCGTGATGACATGTAGGTTGACTAGTGGACAGCGTGATGGTACAGTGTTGCAGGATGGACTTTTCGTGTGATAGACAGATTGTGCTAATGAGTGTTGACACACGCATCTTGTCGTCCACCCTGCTTCTATATCACCCGCCCGCTGAGTGGTCTAGTGGGCCTTCGTGCTTCTAATTCGTTCGATGTGACATATCGTTAAGGTGCAGGATTGTATAGTATTAGCTTTACGTTGTTTAAGTTATGGTATTGAGAGGAAGTGGTGAGTGAGTGGATGAGTGGCGTGCGGTTGGTGGTGAGTGGTGACGAGTTGTGGGTGAGCGAATGTGCGTGAATAAGGAAGAGAGAAGAACAAAATAGAAATAAAGAGAGAGAAAGAACAACATTCGCATTATCTCTGTTCTTGCGATGCTTCTAG
Organism: Priapulus caudatus; assembly: GCF_000485595.1. NCBI lineage: Eukaryota > Metazoa > Priapulida > Priapulimorpha > Priapulimorphida > Priapulidae > Priapulus > Priapulus caudatus. Next base: position 21,746 of record NW_014577345.1, read on the forward strand.
GTGCCCATGCTAATTACAGATATATACGCTCGCTCGCTCGTTCATGTAACTTATGAATTTTACTTGTCTTCGCGTCAATAGTTTTTCTCGTCAAATGCATTCTGTTATGAATTGTATTTTTATTAGAATGTCGACGGACGTTGTCTATGATATTCTTCCAGTATTAATGAGGATCGCATGCATTACGTTATTCTATCGCCGGCTGATACTTTAGTTTATTATAGAGATAATTAGTAGGCAGTGTGTACCTCTGTAGTGTCGAGAGAGTATAATTCCGATTTGATCTTATAGAAAATTATCTCGTGAACCACGCGTCGCTATATTGTTTTCGCTATTGTGGCGGATCATTGTTTGCGTGACGTAAAGCCAACGCACTAAGCACACACAGCACAGCGCACACGCCAGTAGGGACCACGCACGCTAACGCGCACGCGAACGGTATTTCCTGCATTGTTATGTGTCTGTGTGACGATGACGGCTGTAGAATGTGCTGTTGACTGCTGCCGCGCTCGCACGAGCGGTCAATCAAACGAGGCAGGCACCGCCTTGAGCAGACGTGATTCTTATTGGCCTTACAACACGTCAGCCGCACACATCACACGCCGGCCGACACGCCTAAACCCGCAGCACCGCGCATGACGTCACGAACAACCAATCCACACACGCATTAATTATTAGTATATTAGATATACGACAAAGTCTATTGTAATATATATATATATATTCTACAAGTGGGCTACCGTGTTACGCGCCGTGTCGGCAGCAGCAGCAGCGCAGCGCGCGCGAGTCAGCGGATTGAGGTGAGCTCGAGGCGCCACACTGCCGCGGCAGGCTGTCATATTTCGGGTCTCATTGTTTGCGTGCGGGTTTGTCACGCTACACGGCCGATGCTATATAGTCCATTATCGTGCATCTCCATCTCTGCTAGTCTCTCTCTCTCTATTTATATATACTAGTGCGTGCTATTGTGCATGTGTGTGAGGGAGCGTTTGCGTGGAACTGACTGTCTTGCCTGTCATTATTCGTCGCTTATATTCATTAGTGTGCTTACATTTCTCTGTGCGTGAATGTGTGCGTGCGTTCTTATGTGCGTGAATGTGTGCGTGCGTTCTTATGTGCGCGAATGCGTGCGTGCGTACCTATGTGCGTGAGTGCGTGAGTGTGTGCGTGCGTGCGTGAGTGCGTGTGCGTGTGCGTGTGTGTATTGTATGTATCTATGGTCTGTGAGGTCTGATATCCGTATACAATAGTCCGCGTACAATAACCTACTTCCTCGCATCGCGCGCGATTCTATACTAACGCGCGATGATTATGTGCCACAAAGGATGCATTCTCTCTCAGGCAGGTCAGCATTTGTAAAGCATTCACTTTCGCGGAATTCACAAATTTAGTAAGATACAGTAGACATTTTCCACCCCGTTCTTTACCGAACACTACATCCTCTTCGAGTTGCAAAGCATGTTAGCAAGCTAGATTTTTGGCATTCTAAAAGTAGACATAGATGCATTTCATCGCTGTTGTTCTGTTTTGGTATTCGATCCAACATCTTCTGGATAATAGACTATGTCATATATAATAGATACAATATACAAAGTATATTATACAATAGACAATATATAATAGACCTATTACATAAATTACAGCTAGAATGTGTTACGATATCTCAAGGTATCAATACATGCATTGTAAACGTGCGTCCCTCTCCTAGCTGTATTAATATACTCATTGTGTCTCATCAAAACTAGGCATGAGCATGATTGCAAGCAAACAACCATCCGGAGCAGTGCGCATGAGAAGATAGCATAAATTAACTGTCTCCGGCGCTAACCGCAAGATTCCCTGCCATGCGGCGACGTCGCTTCGATCTGATCACACCGTAGATATAGAATATAGATCTATATTTTATATCTATGATCGTACCGTAGATATAGTATGTAGATCAATATTCTACCTCTATTATCGTACCGGGAAAAGGCCCATAGGAGGCTGCAATCAAGCCGGCATGGTGACGTCATCGCTGATACGCCGATCTCCGGATTACGGAAGACGCATTTATGTATCCTTCAAAGATTTACATTTCATTTCAGGGCCGTAATTAATTAACTATGTGGTACAGAGCGGCAGTTACTTCTGGAGTTTGAAGCGGTAACGCAAAACTGGCCACGGTCAACTGCTCAAGGCAGAGATAGCTAGCGCGTGGCTTTACGCTTCCAGGCAAAATTCCAGCAACCTTGATTATATAGGAAGGAATAAATTTCGTTTAGCTTCATACACTACTTCTATTAGAGCAATAAATTGTGCTACAGATATTTTATGATCTGCATGGCGTTGTTCTAGGATAGAGAACCTAGATTAACGCCAGATCATAAACATTTCTAGGTCAAAATTTATTGAGCTAAGCTTCTATACGCGACCCCAGCGCCGACCAACGGCAGAGAAAATGTACATAATTTAATTCGGCATTACGAGGATTCGTGGAAGGCTAGATCTTTAGAGACTCCCTCTTATTATATAAAGGAGGTGATGCGTTTTACATTTTTATAGAAGCCTTCTCCTGAGTTTGCCCTATGTTTTTTTAAATAAATACTTCCAACAAAATGCGATTTCCTTTAGCAGATAGAGGGCATGCGAAGAGACACATCTGATTTAAACATTTCTCTTACGTTTTGAGGAAGTATGGATGATTTGTTGCGTTTTGATTAATAGAGGGACGTATTGGCATCGACGTATTTCATATCAGATTACTCCTAGGTATGAGCTTTCTAGCGGTGTATAATTTCAAAAAATACATATATTTCGTTTAGCATTACTCACTACCATAGCACATAAATCACCATGTGCTCTGTCACTACTTCTCGTGACTTATCGTGACTCGTCACTACTTCTCGTGACTCGTCACTACTTCTCGGGATTTATGTGCCACTGATCTCTATAATATAATCAGATTATATTATAGAGATCAGTGTTATGTGCTCTGTCACTACTTCTCGTACGCGACGCCAACGCCGACTAACGGCAAAGAAAAATGCACATAAGTTTGCAGGAAATCGGGATGTAGAGATTTAGCTCCCCTTTATTATATAAGGGAGGTGGTGCGTTTCACATTTTTTTATAGAAACTTAATCTTGGGTATATCCTCTCTTTTGTAAATATTTACCTCCAATAAAATGTCATTTTCTTCAGCAAATAGTAGGTATACGCACATACACGTCTCATCATACAATCTAACAAACATTGAAGAAACATGAGGTTTGAAAGATTTGCCGCCTATAAGGATCCTAAGTCACTAAAGGATCGACATGTTTCACAACCCAATTATTCCTGGACATTTACCCACTACAATGTATAACCTCAACAGAATTGAATATGTGCGGGGCGGCGGCTAGCGTGGGAGGCAAAGGGGTCCGTCCTGCTCCTGGCGGGCAGGGGCGGATCCAGAGGGTTTGGGTGACCAGTTCCATAGTTCAGTAGTTCCATAGTAGTTCCATAGTAGTTCCATAGTAGTTCTATAGTAGTTCCATAGTAGTTCCATAGTTCCATAGTTCAGTTTCATCAGTTTCCATAGTTCTAGTCACAGCTAGGGGGGTCCGGAGGCATGCCCCTCGGGAATTTTTAAAAAATTAGGCTATATTGGTGCACTCTGGTGAATTTTGAAGGTCAATTCTGAAGATACCCAGCCTGTGACTGGTTTCTGGAAACCGGTGCAAACCGGTCTACATCCGCGCCTGGCGGGGTCCTTCCAAAGAGGAGAACTGCTCTTATTCTACTTCCCAGAACGCCAACCGCACGTGGCTCTGCACCAACAGGCAAAAGAAATTGGTTGAAAATGGGCCTGCAGTTTAGGAAGAGTTTGGCGAGCCACAAAAAAACATTCCGCTTATAGTATAGACGTATATATAATAGTATATGATATATAGTACACTATATATATATATAGTATATATATATATATATATGTATGTGTGTGTGGCGTGTCGCTGTGCGGTGTGCGTGGCCGTCTGCGTGACGTGTGCGTGTGCGTGTGCATGTGGTGGCGTGTGCATGATGCGAGTGTCTTGTAGCGGTGTGCGCGAAATAATATATATATATATATATCATATATGTATATCGCACCCGTGTTTGCTATATCCGCATATATGTGTATAGTTTATGGGTTCTTAGATATCTCGTACCTGGCTAGATACACCTGACACGAAATCACATGTCAGGGAATAATGCGCATGTGCTCACCGATCGTCCGTATAGTTGATGCCGGACGTTTGTCAATGGTAGACGTCTTCGTCGTTGTATATTATCTATAACTACTGCTGTATTATAACTGATATGATATACAGATTGATCATGGATTTTGGCTGTAGTCTTGGGTCCCGCACGCGATAGGCGCCGGATGTTTCAGATCAGGTAGTTGTTTATACTTGTTATTTCTCTTTTACTTCTCCTCCTCTGATGCTGCTGTTGCTGTTGTTGCTGTTGCTACTTGGCCTACTGGCTGGCTGTTATTGCTGCTGCTGCGGCTGCTGTTTCTGCTACTATTTACACTGCTGATCCTGATTGCAGCTGCTGCTGCTTTCTACTGTACTACGATGCTGACTGCTCCTACTGCTGCCTGCTTGGACCTGCTGGCTGCTGCTCTAGCCTGGCATATATATAAACGCATATAGACAAGATTTAAGACTTTAACTAAAGCGCTAAAACAAAACCGGGCTTATGTACAATACTAAGTCACGTAGCAAACTATGACATAATTCTACATGGTGATACAACCATTTTTGCAGAGGTGTCTTCCCATTTCGCCAGTTTCCCACTTCGCTCATTTGACAATTTCGACCATTAACCATGTTCGCCATTTTCCCATTTCGCCATTTTCCCACATATCGCAGTTTCCATTTCGCCAATATTTTATGTTGCTTTCACTCCCCTGCACGAAAATTGATGACCTGTCATTCTTATAAAAAGAGTCATTCCTAAGTGTTAGGCGTTAGGCGTGCAGCGTACATGATCCATATTTTTGATTACTATAACGATTTTCGCCTTCTTGTTCTGTCAAATAAATAGTTGACTCCATATCTAAAGATGCGTTTATAATTTATTCATTCCAGAGGCCTACTTTTAACCCACCTCGAAGCAAGGGGGTGGTCGGGGAGATAGGCAGCGAAATGCGGAATGGAAACTGGCCGAAACGAGAAACTGGCGAAATGGAAAACATGGCAAAGTCGGGAAAGCTGGCGACATCGAAATGGCGAAATGGGCAAATGGCGAAGTTGGAAATTTTAATGCAAGTGGAAATGGCGAAATGGGAATAAACACTTTGTAGAGCGGAACGCTTCCCCCATCCGCCACAAACCCAACACCCCACCTCCTCTACCCCATCCTGCTCGACCTCCACCCACACCCACCCCTCCGCCTCCACACATTCTCAACTCGCTTTACGATATGTTTGCATTGCAGATCCGCCCCTTCCGACGCTGCCCGATCGTTCGCAGCCCGTGTAGAAGCTAACATCCTAGATAAAAGCTATACGATACGAACGAGCGAGAGTACGACTACACGTATAACAGGGCGAAGATTCAGGTGCACGCCTCGCCGCACGAGAAATTCCACCTTTGCTTGACTACGACGTTAATCAAGTTTACATCATCAGTACGTTTTGCTGTTCGTCTCGTTTCCGGGGCCCGAAACTGTCATAAACAATTCCCCGCGCTTTCTTTTATGAACGTTATTTATTGGTCTTGTGATGGACTACGAACGTTGGTTTATGATTGATTATGCACTTGACTATTACTGAATTTCATCATTCGAAACGTGTCAGCTTTCGCTGTGCTAGTACCTAGTAGTTATTTTTCGTAGTTATCTTCGTCAGTGCTGACATAGAAATGAAATAATGTGCAAATAATGTGTTGAAACGAAAAACGCATCTGAATGCCATCTCTTCGACCGAATCTCAACGACACACACACACCGCACGCACGCACGCCCACCGCACACACACACACACACACACACACACGCACGCACGCACGCAACGCCCCGCTTGCGACACACACACACACAATATCACGCACGCACGCACGCACGCACCGCACGCCGCGCAACACACACACATACACGCACGCACGCACGCATCGCACGCGCGCCACAACACCAAATGCACGGCACGCACGCACGCACACACATACCACTTGCCACCCGCTCACGCCAATATACACCTGTCCACAAAACTAGCTACCTCTCCTATCAAATCAATCGCGTGCAGATATATTATAGTCACGTGTTTGACCCTTGCAGACGAACAACTGTTTCACGACTGGATCAGCAATAGCTCTTTCGGTGACATTTTCGGACACGACACTGGCAACGATCTCTGCACCCGTTTACAGCCATGCGAACTGTTCCGATTCGCGGCCCAAATACAATGACGGTGACATGTTTATTAGTATTAGAGCCACACGCACACGCACGCCGGACCCACGCACGCACGCCACGCCACAGAGCAGGAGAGCAGAGAGAGAGAGAGAGCAGAGAGAAGAGAGAGCCGAGAGAGAGAAGAGAAAGAAAGAAAAAGAAATATGCAGCGACCCCAGAGAGCAGACCGAAGAAGGACGGAAGAGCGTGAGTCAGGAAGCAGAGAGAGAGAAAGAAAAAGAGAGAGAAAAACAGACACGGAGACTGACAGGAGAGAGAGAGAAATAGAGAGAGAGAGAGAAGATAATAAGCAGAGGAAGAGAGAGAGAGAGACGAGAGAGAAAGAGAGAGCCGAAAATTAGAGAGAGAGAGACGAGAAAGAGTAGAGGAAGAGAGAAAAAAGAGAGAGAGAGAGAGAGAGAGCGCGGGAGAGACATTAAGGAAATTAAATATCACCAAGAAGGCTCTGTTATGTATTGCATGTACGTAGCGATAAGATTATCTCACTGACAACCCCCACTACAACCACTCAGCTGAAGCCCTGTTCAGCTTGTCCACACATGTCTTCTACATGTTGTTATTGTTGCAGACGTACATTGGTGACAAGGAGACGGTACGGGGCATTCCCGCTCTTCAGTGGCAGTCCACGCTCAAGCATGACGACGACTACAGTCTGAAGCTCGACTATTTCTTCTCGCGTATGTCTTCGATGCGCTTCTATCCGAAGTGTATAATATAGAGATCTCTGTATTATACACTCATGCTGCTATCACCCACTTGCGATCAAACTGCTTCTAGCAGACCCCACGAATGACGCGTTTGATACGGTGGCGCCACCAGATGGCCGGGATATCGTTTTGTTTTTTTATTACGTGGAATAATGAGGAATAAATGCGAAGAAATCACGCCATTGAGCACATCTTAACCATCTGTCTGTGATTACTCATCGCGACAGCCAATACGCGCGTTTGAAACAAAGTTGTTCATTATACACTGTCATCGCATATTAAATAATAAGAACCGGGATATTACGTATATATATAGTTATATTTTTAAGTTCTAATATGGATATATATATATATCATAACTAGTATCCTATCTTGAGATAAAGATGTACAGGTAAATGCGTGACTTACAGAGGATGCTTACACTTACACTTACACTTACACTTACACTTACACTTACACTTACACTTACACTCACACTTACACTTACACTTACACTCACACTTACACTTACAGAGGATGCTTACACTTACACGGGTCAACACGTCGTGCCGCTGCGTGCCGTCGTTAACGGCACCGTGAAGGACGGATCGACGGTCCGACAGATCACTCATGTCTACGATTTCACTGCCTTTGAGGAAATCTCTTATCCAGAACATACAGAGATATTTCAGGTAAGAATGGTAGCGATGAACTTGGACTCTTGGTTCACAAGAATGTGTCAAGATACCATCAGGGGTTAATAATGACAAATAACAATAACAAATTTGTCATTATATTAACCCCTGATACCATGTAGATTTATTTGCGTTTGTTTTTTACTAAGAATGGGGGTTGGCGGCACAGAGATTCCGCTATGTATCATTCGTGTAAAAACACCGTTCGACGGACGCGAAATATCAAATAGTATCCTCGTCTGCAACATGGTGACCGATGGTGCAATAATGTATTATTAAATATCCATTTTCTAAAAATTCAACATGGTATGTTGTCAATTACACCTATATGTTCTTCATTGTTTGAACCCCGTTTTTGAAACGTGATCCTTGGTTTATATTTACACATTTATATTACACATTATATATTCCTGATGCGCCTATTTTTCTACAATTTGATATATCCTGTATATTAAATGTTTTATTTCATGTTATACGTTATTTCATAAGATGAATATCCCGTTGCATGCGCTGATCGGTGGCGGCATCTCTCGGTAGGTAATCTAACCTCCGTGGATCTTTACTTGCGCAGATTCCCCGCGGAGTCTACTGCAGTGGTAAGATCAGTGAGAAGTCGGTTCCAGATATCCCCACGGCTTTCTCCATGATCATCGAACAGAGTGCGACTGTAGATGAAAAGCCGTACCTCGCCGCTTCAGGGGTTAGTTCATAGTCCCCCCCCCCCGAGGGGGAGATGAATAAATATTACTTTCTGCAATTATTACTTTACCTTCAACATTAAGTGTAATCGTGCTTGCCGTTTGGTGCTTACCATATCTACCACTACTGTAAGTATATGTACTTTGAGTGTAAATGTCTGTGCGTGTGAGTGTATGTGGGCGTGTGCGTGTGCGTGTGCGTGTGCGCGTGTTTGTGTGTGTGTGTGGGGTGTGTGTGTGTGCGTGCGTGCGTGCGTGCGTGCGTTCGTGCGTGTGTGTGTGTGTGTGTGCGTGCGTGTGCGTGCGCGTGTGCGTGCGCGTGTGCCTGTGTACGTGTGCCTGTGTACGTGTGCGTGTGCGTATGCGCGTGAGACGGCTAAAAACCTACAGGCGGGAGAGTATGAGATAGATCAGCGTACGCACTCAGAGGCCTGCCCTGTCCCTCCTTCCACACACCCACGTGAGTCACAGTAAACGCGTACATCGATGAGCTCTGCGCTCACGGGTGCACGGTAGTGATGAACTTGGAAACCTGATGTCAATTCACGAGGATGGGTCGCGATACCATGCAGATTTAGTTGCGTTTGATTTCACTAAGAGAATCGGTGATGGTCGTACTGAGATTCCGCTATAAATGGGTTGTATTACAGGAGGTGTACGACTATGATAATAAGCTGCTACGCATCACCACCTACGTGGAGAATGCACCAAACATCACCGTCCCAGCTAACAAGATTTTTGTCACACAGATCCACGACTACAACAGCGGTAAGTGCAACGCGTTGCAATGTTTAATGATAAATGAAGAATGTGTCTCTCTCGCGGTAGGATGAAGATTGCACTGGCATTGACTATTAGCCATTTTTGTGAGAATTTCTGGGTAGTTTATGAATGCGCGCCATGTTCTGCTTGCATCTATGACAAATATGACATACGCATATACGCTCTCCTATGGCACTATTTGTTATAGGATGATTCTTCCTATGACAAATATTGGCAAGCCAACTTCTTTCCGCTTTACAGCTGAAATTCACTGCTTGCGTTCATAATAGCGCTCCCAAACTCCTATGATGCGCACAACACATACAACAATATTTGTCATAGGAAGAATCTTCGTCTAGGAAGAGCGTATATATGCGTATGTCGTATTTGTCATAGATGCAAGCAGAACAGGCTGATATGTTCAGGCGATCCATGTTAGAGCGATAATAAGATGGACCGAATAAAACCAACAATGTTGTTGATGTTGTTGTTTTCGCTATTGTTGTTGTTGCTGTAGTTGTTGTTACTGTTGATGTTGTTGTTGCTGTATTTGTTGTGGTTGTTGTGGTTGTTGTTGTTCATGTTGTTGTTGTTGTTGTTGTTGTTGTTGTCGCTGTGGTTGTGGTTGGTTGTGTCTCTGTTGTTACTGTTGTTGCTGTTGTTTATGTAGATACTGCTGCTGCTGTTGTTGTTGCTACTGTTTCTGTTGCTGATTATTAATTAACATGTTGTTTGTAGGCCACCTGTTATTCAACTGAATTATCTTCTCTCACTCACGCACGCACGCGTGTGTGTAGGTGTGGCCTTCATTATCAACGACCTGCGTGGTAACTGCACCACGGTGGCCATAGCCGACGTCGCCACCGCATTCGAAGACATTTACAACGTCACAACTCTCGGCAACTTCAGTTTCAACGTGCTACACATGAAGGGTCCGATGGGAATATTCGAGTTTGACCAGGGCGAGACGTATTATAACGGGAAGGTTGGTGTTAATGCGCATGCGCTGCGAACCGCCCGCACGTAGCAGCAAACTGCATGCAGCGCCCCCCTTCGCACACTCAGGATACACGGTAGATTGAGCCTCAAACTGCATGCAGTGCCCCTTCCCACACTCAGTAGAATTGAGCCAGAGCGAGAGCGCCATCTGTCGTGGAGTTTGATTGAGCCTATGAGCGAGAGCGCCATCTGTCGTGGAGTTTGACGTAGCAGTAGTATTGTAAAATATCGTTCTTGTAAACTTGTGGTTGGTGCTAACGCGCATGCGCTGTGAACCCGAACGAATAAAGTAGCAGTAGCATCTTAAGATATCATTCTTGTGAACTTCGTGGCTCGCGCGTCTGTTAACTCATACGTTATATAATAGGACTTATTACTCTTAGACGTAAATCGTCTGCTCCGCGCTGACGTAGACGTGACAACTCACGTACACGCACTGTAGCTGTAGCCATGATGTGACCAGGTTATAGTTTATACTCTGTTTAGGCAGGATTGCGTTAATAGTCGTATCTACGGAAAACTGCTTAAAATGTACAATTTTATATCAGCGAATGTTTACTAATACTGTATTAATCTTCCCTGCCACACACACATACACAAACACACACACACACACACACACACACACAC
>NW_014577345.1:33383-50377 GCF_000485595.1 Priapulus caudatus
ACTTTTTGGGAGAGGTTACAGGCGTTGATTACTATACACACATACCTTGTTGCTGTCTATAAACATGCCTATATAGATCAGTATAGCTTCGTCCTTCGTATTCTGTAAAATAAAAACATGCGTGTCATACGTAATACAACAATACATGCGTGTCATGCGTCCTGCGACAACACGTGCGACGTGTGTGACACACGCATCTATGTATACGAGTGTACGCGACAATCGTGACGTGACGTGATAATTCATACACATTGTCACAGTTTATACCTGCATGAAGTAGTATTCGTAAGTGACGTTGGCCATCACATCTGGTTCGATCTCCGTTGAAACGAAGTTACTCCAGCAATCGCAGTGGATTCCCCGTTCATAACGCTATGTGTGTGAAGGAGAGAAGTGTTACAGGGGGAGGGACGTCCGATACGTGGTCAGTGTACGTGGTTTTCATATCTACATAAACTGTCGTGTTGCGAAGATGTTGTCTGGTTGTATGTGCACGCGTGCGTGTGCGTGAGCGCGCGTACGTGTATGCGGGGGTGCGTGCATGTATGTATAGTGTGTGTGTGTAGTATGGTATAGTATGGTATAGTATGGTATAGTATGGTATATATGTATAGTTATGGTGTGTGTGTCACTTGGTGTGGTGCGTCGTGTGTGTGTGTGTGTGTGTGTGTGTGTGTGTGTGTGTGTGTGTGTGTTTGCGTGTGTTTGTGTATGTGTGTGTGGTAGGGAGAATTAATACAGTCTAAACTAAGATATTATGTTGACACTCAGTCTTTAGTAACAGTATATTACGCACTTGCTTATTCTTACTTACAATATGCTATCCTCAGTTGGGGATCTGCTTCAAAATCTGAGCTCAAACCAGTAATAACACAACAGAATAAGATTATCAAACTAACTAATTTTGCTACTAAATGGTCTCGAGCCTCTCCACTTTATCTCAAACATAATTTATTAAAACTTAACGATATATATCGCTCGGAATTGGCCAAATTCATGTTCAAATTTAACACAAACTTACTACCAGCAATATTTTGTAACTATTACCAAAAAACAAATGAAATCCATTTTTCCTTACTTGTCCCTCCATTATTTGCCTACTTCTATCAATCACTTCTGTGAAGCAATCGAACGTTTTGACAGTAGAACTAAACGGCTTGGAGAAGAGAGCTGGCGATGCATTGCGGTGCAGGGCGCTGACTAAACTAATAGCAACCAGTCTCTCTTATCTCTGGCGGTTTACATGGGTAATCATATCGATGATACACACACATGCACACACGCGCACACACACACACACACACACATACACACACACACACACACACACACACACACACACACACACACACATCACACACACAACACACACAACACACACACACACCCACACACATACATACATCTTCACATATTATTGTTACTTACAGGTGGACCACAACCGGGAATCTGAAATTTATGTGTCGGCTACATTGCTCGAAAGCGTACCTAAAGGTAAGCACAAATCAATTGTCATCATTAATAGTCTTCGACGAAGTCATTCTAAATTGATGCGAACGTTTTTTTAATTATTCAGTTAGCATTATTCGAGATAATATGTAGCTGTTGTGTTGTTTATATTGAACCGCGTTGAATCCCCACTACTATCATGTTAATGTCATTATATGGTCCCACGAGTATAAAAATATTTGAGAAATGAACTTTTTCTGTTATTTAGGATCTCACCTGCTCGACTTTACCGAAATGAAAGGATTCGATTTCGCAACCTCTACCAACAGTTCTTTCAACGCTAGCTCGGCCGCTCACTGCGCTGAACTTTGCGACTATGAGGAAAAGTTTGAGTGCCAATCGTTTTCGTTTTGTAAGAATCATTTCCTGGACAAGGAATGCATGCTCTACCCTTGGCATCCTTACATGACCATGCAACCGATCTTACCAAGCCCCTCGTGCAGCATACACATGCGTAAGTATCTTAAAGGGACTCATCGTCTGGGTTGAGCTTGAGTCGTATTAATCGTTCGACAGCTGATGTCTCATCTATGGGCGCCACTACTATAGATCCTCGCAGTAGTTTGCTAACTGAACTGGGTGATCCTGACCGTTGACCAAATTTGTGGTTCGTCCGCTTAGCGTCATCAGAGTTTCGCCGTTAAATACTGTGAAATACTTCTCCGCCGAAAACTGCACATCCACCATGCTGCATCCACCATGCTGCATCCACCATGCTGCTTCCCAGGGCTTCACCTGTAACCCTAGGCCGGGTGGCTGCCGCGTACTATGCCTTGCCAAAGGTCAACCCGTGTTTGGTCCGGGGCTGCTTTCACAGCTGACCTCTATTCGCCATCTTGGGGACCCGCCTGGCAGGAGTTTTCTCTTTCCCAAGCAGTAAAGGGACTAGATATCGATATAGATATCTATATAGATATATAGATATCGGGACTAGATATAGGTTCGCCTATTTGCCCGGGTTGCAATGGTTTGTGGATAAGTGAGGAGCTCAATATCCCGACATCCTCTGTGCTGCATTAAAGCTACACTTCGCGTAATTGTGTGCGATCATACTTCCTTTACCCTCTCCTCTCTTCACCTTCCTCTTGATACTACTTCTCCTGGTATTCTTTTGGTATATGCACGATACTGGGATAAACGATATATATATATCTCTTTCTCCCTTTCATGCAGGCACGGTATTGGAAACGCAGCCCCAAAAGCGAAACAGGCATGCTTATATCGCGCTGGAGAATGATGTATTCCTTGGCAATTTCGTAGTTTCTATTAAATCGGATGGAACGGTAAGTAGATGTTGTCGCACTCTGACGTTACTAGTGATGTTCACGTGTTTTAGTTATTACTAGAATCAGGAGTGAATAATAATATATTAACGTATTATCTAATATGTAATTATCTAATATGTAATTATCTAATATGTAATTATCTAATACGTAATTATCTAATATGTAATTATCTAATATCTATTATTAATAACTCCTGCTAGAATCATATTGCGTACAACTGACAATTCCGTTGTTGTTTCATCTTAAGTTTATAGTTTTGCAGGTGGATTGGTACGGTCCGTATACTGATTTAAAAAAAAAAATTATTTTACAGGCATACACGTATAGAGGACTGACGGTGACGTTGTTTGAGGAACCTGGTAAAGCAGGTATGTGCGTGCGTGCGTGTGTGTGTGTATGTGTATGTGTGTGTGCGTGCGTGCGTGTGTGTGTGCGGTTGTGTATTGTGTGTGGTCGGCCGTGCGTGGCGTTGCTGTGCGTGCTGTGTGTGTATGTGTGTGTGCGTGCGTGGCGTGTGTGTGTGTGCGTGCGTGTGCGTGTGTTGTGCGTGTGTGCATGTGAAAGTGTGGGTGCGTGCGTGCGTGCGTGCGTGTGTGTGTCGTGTGTGCCATGGGAAAGTGTGCGTGCGTGTGCGTGTGCGTGCGTGCGTGCGCGGGTGCGTGCGCGTGAATAAACGCGGGGTAACTAAGGGTGCCAGTCTACTGCATGAGGGTGTCTCGTGCGTTCTCAGTGGAGGAATACACGCTGGGCATGAACGACACCTTCATACAACGAAGGCGAGCAATCGCCGCAGCGGCATCTCTGCTGAGGAATGTGCCGCGAATGCAGCGCGCCCTCGATACTCAGTGCAACGCCTTCAGCTACTGTGGCGCCACCAAGGAGTGTCGGCGCACGAGCAAGTTCTTCCATACGATCACGGATGCGGATGTGACGACGAAGAACCGTGTTCAGTGTACGGACGTACGTATACACGAGCGTGCGTTCGTTTAGAGTATTTCTGTTATTTGTTTTCTGTTTTTTTTCATTTATTTTTGTTTATTTTATTATTAATATATAATATATTAATTATTTTATATTTTATTTGTTGCTTGATTTATTGTCGTTGTATTACCCTCGCTATCCGTCCGTGCTGGGTTTACGCTTCTCTTTTCAACGTCGTAGTTGATCCTTATAGTCTCGCTCCACTTGCCATGACCTGCTTGCCATGACCTGAGTGCTTGCCATGACCGCTGCTTGGCCTGCGCTGTTGCGCATGACCGCTGCTGCCATGACCGCTGCTGCCATGACCGCTGCATCAGCCCTGAAACGACTATATTTAGTACATTGTATATAGTCACGAACGTATGTGTCCTCGGGAGCATACGTGTGATCATGCTAGGTGAGCGAACTGAAACTAGGTGAGGCCGTGACTGACGAGTTAACCTATGGTGTTACAAACTGCTGTTACAGGGAATTACGTGAACGCCTTCATCCACTATCCGAAAAGTACCCGACGCGAAGCCAGAAGTTACCGTCGAGGCCAAAAACGCGCGAGGAGTGCGCGCAGAAGTGTGTCAAGGAGGTATGCGTAGAGAAACTACGTATGACGTCATTATCTACTCATCAGGGGCGTGTACAGGATTTGTACCAAGGGGGTCTAAGCGTAACCCAAACTTGCGAGCACGCGAAGGGGGGTCTGGACAAAAAATTTTGAAATTAGACTCCCTTAGATGCGTTTTCTGCGCGAGCAGGGGGGGGGATCCGGACGCAAGATTTTTTTCCCCACGAAAGTTCCGGACCACAGCCAATCAGCGCACTCCATTCACTCGACTTCCTCGAAGACCAACAAGTAAATTTTATACACCCTAACCCTAACCTGAACCCGAACCCTAACACTAACTATAGTCCAACCAGGTTTGTCTTATATAGGCACCATATATTACAAAACACTATCTGTGGTGGGTCCGGAACTCTCGTGGGGAAAAAAAATTCGCGGTCCGGACCCCCTGGACCCCCCCCCCTGTACACGCCCCTGCTCATACATATGAGGACGTACATATATAAGGAGATATCTAAAAATTACCTAATACGCTGCGAAGTGGCCCTAACGACGTAGGTGTGTCCAGTTGGTATACATATATGTCATGAGATGTCTAGATATATATTTGGTACTCCGTAACTAGTACTCGTGTCCAATATAAAAATATGTTTTTGCTATTTTTTGCGATATATAGACGGAGATGCCATGTCGTTCCTTTGAGTTCTGTAACAACAAAGGCCAGCTGGTGTGCAACATGCACAAGTCACACCTCATGGACATGAATAACTCTGGCAACCTCTCCGACCATGGGACCTGCGACTTCTATACACGTGAGTTTATTATAAAGTCTCGCTCTCTCTCTCTCTCTCTCTCTCTCTCTCTCTCTCTCTCTCTCTCTCTCTCTCTCTCTCGCTATCGCTCGTTCTTTCTCTCTAGCGAGCTCTCTCTTTCTCTCTCTCTCTCTCTCTCTCTCTCTCTCTCTCTCTCTCTCTCTCTCTCTCGCTCTCTCTCTCACTCTCTCGCTCTCTCTTCTCTTCTCTCTCTCTCTCTCTCTCTCTCTCTCGCTCTCTCTCTCCTCTCTCTCTCGCTCTCTCTCCTCTCTCTCCTTGCGCTCTCTCTCTCTCTCATCCTGCCCTCTCACCTCTCACCACATGTCTTCCAGGAAGCTACATCTCTGACTTCCAACTGTACGCGAATTCGACCTTCAGCGAGCCGCAGCCGCAGCAGATCGAGATAGACAAATCTTCGCTGACGAATGCGCCATCTTGTGTGTGGAAGAGCACGGCTTCGATTGCCGATCCTTCAGCGTCTGCGCCACCGAACCGAACGACGTCCGATCTCCAAAGACGCACTGTGTGATGACGTCATCGAATTTGCAGGACGACGGAGTGCAGCTTGTGACGACGTCACAGTGCGACCATTACTCGCGTGCGTGAGCTCTCGCAGATTTCTTTTTATTTGGCTCTTTTATACTTTAAAAAAATGCTTTTATAAAGCTGTTTTTACTTCTTTTTTTAAATTCTTTTTGTAAAGCTGCGTTTAGAAGCGCAGAGACCGTACGCGCGTGTAATACCTTGAGCTTCATAATATAGAATATATTATTCTATATAGTTCTATATTCTATATAATTTTATATTATTTTATAGAGTTCTATAGTCTATATAATTCTATGTTATTCTATATAGTTCTATATTCTATATAATTCTATGGTATTCTATATAGTTCTATATTCTATATAATTCTATGGTATTCTATATAGTTCTATATTCTATATAATTCTATGGTATTCTATATAGTTCTATATTCTATATAATTCTATATTATAACACTCCTGATAATACGGGTTCTATCGTCTGGAGCAAGTAAGATCATCTAACAATCATACGTACTCCTTCTATTATTACAAGGAGGGTCCCGCGGACAGGTCAAAGTATAGTTTAAACTTTAAAGCAATGCTCTTGATATAGTTACAAGACGTGTAATGCAGGGGAGTTCAGCGCGTGATCCATGTTTGGTGTTCTTGGCAGGTGTTAACTACCTTGATGGCACGCTGGTCGGCAAGAATCAGCACATGGTGTGCGACCTGGACGGGGGAACTTCCGGTTCCGGAATGTCGCCTGGTGAGTCACTTTCCGCGACGACTTAACTCGCAATGATCGTCATCTTCTTAAAGTTCAACCCCCAAAATAACCGTTAAATTATAATAATAATGATTGTAATTGTAATCATAATATTATTATTGTTGTTGTTGTCATTAGTAGTAGTAGTAGTAGTAGTAGTTGTATTTGTGTAAATTTGATAGCGATTAGATGCCCTAATTTCTCATGTAAACTCTCGGTTCATGTTGATCATGAAATTCTTTATCATGATCGAACAATCGTATCTTTACGATTGCTAATCGTGCACCTATAGGTGGCGCCACTGTTCTGGCCTTCTCCATGATCTTGCTGGGGATGCTGATAGCGGTCGGTGCGTTGTACGCCTACCAGCGATTCTACATGTCACCTGGTCAACGTCTGATCTAAACACGACACGCATGACGTCACATCCGGTTATTGCAAGAGGTGTGCGAGAACAACATAAATACAAATAAATACAATGTAAAGTAAATGTTGCTATCGGGTTTCCAGCCGCACGGTCGACGGCAGTTTGTAACGAAACGTATAATGCAAAAGACGTTTCGCAAAATGCTAGATTTTTTTCGATGGTTCGAGGTTTTTATTCGTTTGTGTGCGCTAGTGTAAAACACGGTACTGTTCTTCCCATTTCTACGGGGGAAAATGTTCCCATTTTTGACGGAAATCGAGTCTTAATTCATCTGTGAAACTACCGCGGAGAGAAAATGACCGAATGTCAGATTTAAAGTATGTGTAACATTTTGTGATCCACGCGGTTAGACCTGGCCAATTTGATACGTTCGAAATGTCGCTCATGCGGTTAGATACAATAATGTAACCCAACAAGAGTAGAGTACTCTTGTTGCGTTACATTATTGTATCTACTCTGAGATGTGTCATTACTAGAAAAATTATGGCAAGTAGTAATAATATACATGAAATTAATTTTTTTTTATAAATAACATGTCATACTCAAAAGCCAGGACAGGCTGCTCATACATATCTATGGACCAATGATACAATAAATATAGGCGATCATTTTAGTTAGTAACAGGATGTCTTTATTTCTGTAACATATAAACAGGTTAAATCGTATTCGATCCTGAGTATAGAACTGCTTCCACAAATTTAAAGTGGCACTCTAAAAAATAGAGAGAAGACATCTCCTATATTGCTGCCTGTTATATGGCTATGCTAGTGGTTGTGTAACGTGTCATCATTTCTGTCTGGCTCCCTTTGCCGACAGTAGTTGGGTTCGCGTCAGACCACGATGAGAAATAAAAAATGAGCAAATACGATAAAATGTGTTCCATCTTCGAAAAACTTTCGTGCGATATAAAACAATCAAAGAATCAATGTACAAGTGTATACCTTTCCGGCTGCTGTAACGCTGCCACCATTTGATAAGATAAAACTACATACTATTTAAAATATTTTCGGCTAAAAATATGCAGGAAATAACATGGAATCTACTCGTTAGATCGTGCTCCCTGCACCGCACGTCAGAAATAGGAGGTATTTGGCATACAATTGGTATATAATAGGCATATCTACGGCGAATCTTACACATCGGCATCACTATCACTATAACATAAAACTTCATCTCAATCGCTCCATCGATCTTATGGCCCACGCCTAGTTTAGCACCCCGGATATGCTTAGCACATACACGAACGATATAATATACCGGGGTCCCAACCTAGGATTGCGCTAATCTTATCAACGTTCTGACACCTGAAAATATAAAATGAGCACTAGAGCTGCCGGATAGGACGACGACGACGACGGCGATGACGTCACGACGTCGGCCGGTCACGTGATCTTCTAGTATCGCGCGGCGGGGTTGTCGTATGCGACGTTCTTGTTGTCGACGTTGACCATGCCGTGTGTTTCGGCGTAGGTGTCGCCGTGCCGGCGCAGTCTATGATCGTAATGCTCCGTCTTCGTTATGGCCGCGCGGAACTTCTGCAAAGGGGAAAATCAAATAAAAGATCGGTTAGCGAAAGATCCAGTAAAGGATCGGTGAGGCAAAGATCCAATAAAAGATCGGTGGGGCAAAGATCCAATAAAAGATCGGTGAGGCAAAGATCCAATAAAAGATCGGTGGGGCAAAGATCCGATAAAAGATCGGTGGGACAAAGATCCAGAAAAGATCGGTGAAGTAAAGATCCAATGAAGGATCGGTGAGGTAAAGATGCAGTAAAAGATCGAAGCAGTAAATTATGGCACGTTTTTCGCGTTTGGCACGATATGCGCGATTTTCATTTCATTCTATGGCGCGTACAGTACCTCACCCCCCCCCACCTCACCCCCACACCTCACCCCCACACCCCACCCACACATATGTTTCCAAATCGTATACGTGACAAGTGTAGACAGTAGCATTCGCACCTGTGAGAGCGTGCCCTCCTGTACGAAGATCATGACTATGGCCCAAAGTGGGATCTGTATGAGAGAGAGCATAGCTAGCAGCCATCCGACACCGTCAGCCCATGGAGGGTAGTAGATGAAACCATCACTTGTCAGCGGCTTGTAGTAATACATGGCAGCTGCAAACACCAACTGAAAGCGCAGGCAAGAGTGACAACAGTGTTAGACACAGTGTTAACATCAGACCTGAGGAAGTCTATCGGTGAGATGGGCGAAAATTTCGTCAGTGTAAGTTATTTTTAACTTAATTTGGATTTAACTGAGATAAACTTTATTAGCAAGTGTTACACACGTCTCATCGGAGAGTAAATAACGACAAATATTTGTGTTTATTCGCTCCTAATCTCATCGCTATGTCGTCGCCAGAGGGAGACACCGTGCATCGCGTGGCGACAAACAACGACGGTGATGATAACGTCTCAAAGATCGTATCTGCGTCGGCTGGCGACGTATCGTCTAATACATCGCGCAAATATTCGGTAATATTTTGTGCCGACGTCTTGTTGACGTCACGCCGACGTCACGCCGACGTCACGCCGACGTCACGGACGATACTTACGATGATGAGCACGGGCGAGATGAAAACCCAGCAGACGATCCAGTACCAGCCGGGCTTGTGTCCGAGCATGTGCGCGATGTCTTGAGAAAAGTTGCGGAATCCGTACACCCACATCAGCGCCACGATCTCGAAGAAGGCGATGAGCAGAACGGCAAAGTCGCCGCCATATTTGTCCATCAAACCCCAGACGTACTGACCTCCCTGTAGCGAGTATAGTGTTGTTATTACGTCATCATCGTCATCGTCGTCGGGGTCGGTCGTCATCGTCGTCGGAGGGGCGTCATCGGTCGGGGAGCAGGTTGGGAGATTTTTCTCCCCCTCTCGAGAGAAATTTGTGGGATTTTAATTACGGAAATGGTGGATCACCAACGGTGCGGTAAGGAATCAACGTCGAAGCAGCCATCTGCGTATTTTATAGTCACGTACGGCGCATGAATTTTAATTGCATACATTTAAATTTATATCGCGCAATTACGAAATAGAAATTTATATTACACATTATGAAATAGCTGGTATTTGCATAATCAACATGGCGCAAGCGTGCGTGCATCCGAGCTCGGGTTTAGATGTGTTGACAGGAAGATGTGTGTGCAGGTGTGCGTGCGCGTATGCGTGCGTGTTTTCGCCTGAGCACTGGTTTGAATGTGCGGTCAGGAAAGTGTGTGAGCGGGTGTACGCCTCTGTACGTGTGTGTGTGCGTGCGTGTGCATGCATGCATGTGTGCGCACGTCTGTATGTGCGTGTGTGTGCGTGCGTGCGTGCGCGTTCATGCGTGCGCGTGTGTGCGTGTGCGTTCAAGCGTGCGCGTGTGAGTGCGTGCGTGTGCGTTCATGCGTGTGCGTTCATGCGTGCGTGCGTGTGCGTGCATGCATGTGCGTGCGTGCACTCACGTGTGTTGTGCTCGGCATGGCGATGAAGAAGCAGGCGATACAGAAGACCAACGTGAAGGTGAACTTGTGTCTCCGCAGCGGCCGGAACTGATCCGTCATACTGCTCATGACGCATTCCAGCAAGGCAAACTAAATAAACAACAACAACAACAACAACAACAACAACAACGTGAGTAAACACAGCCACTATTAACTATGGCCGCCAAGGCAATAGACAACAACAAACAACAACAACAAGTGGATAAACACTAGTTACTATTTAGCCACTGTTAACTATGGCCACGAAAGGGGAGGCACGTGCTGTGGGTAGGCACGACCACGACCCGCAAAAACATACGACAGACGAAGACCGTGAGTGAACTAGGAATTTTTTATGTAGCGTAATTTAAACCTATTTTAACCGAAAATATGGAAGGAACCTATATAGTCAAGTATCCCTTTAAACGCAATTAACACAATTTGACTCGATTCATGATACGTCTGCCATTGCTGCACGCATGCTCACCTCGCTGTCCAAACCCAGAGTGTAAAGCATGAAGAAGAATATGATGGACCATAACTGCGGTACGGGTAGCCGAGCTACAGCTTCTGGATACGCGACGAAGGCGAGACCAGGCCCTGAAAACATCAAACAACGTATGCTGTAGGTCTATACACGTATGTGTGCTTCTCATGCTTTGTGTGTATCCTTAGTAGTCATCTAACACCTTGAACTTGTCTGTTCTCTAACATTATGTTTATATGGAAAATCACCTGCATGAATAAATTACATATATATATATGTGTGTGTGTGTATATGAGGGTATCACGTAGACTAAACATAACAGCACGACCAGTCTGCGCGCGCACGCAGAGACTGAACATAAAAATAAGGGATTCGTAAGATTCCTCCAACTTTTACTGAGCCTTTTTTCCCCGAAGCAAAAAAAAACCAGTTTGTGCTTCGGCGCCTTCCCACTGGAGGGCGCGACCCGCGCACGTGACGCACCTCCCTTGACGACGTCTCTGACGTCTGTCTGAAGGTCGTCGGCCATGGCTCCGAGCACGGTGAAGACGACGAAGCCAGCTATGATGCTCGTGATCGTGTCCAGGCTGCTGACGATGATGGCGTCGCGGTAGCAGTTGTGTCGGAACTTGTTGTAGCTGGCGAACATGATGAGGCATCCCCAGCCGACGGAGAGCGAGAAGAACATCTGACCAAGGGCGTTACGCCACACCTGCGACACATACACACGTATATATACATACATACATTCACACACATATATATATATATATACTCATATTATATATATTTATATATATATATATATAATTGAAACTCTTTACTCCGGAACTCTGTGGTGACTGTAGTCCGACAGTTACATTTAATTACATTATAACCCTATAATAATGCATATGATCAGCTATAATATCGATTGTATCGATCACAGAAAAACGAGTAATCGATGGATACGTACGGTAATGTCCTTCAGCTTGTCCCAGGTCGGCGTAAGGAAGTAGAGAATTCCGTTCTTGGCTCCAGTAAGCGTGCATCCGCGTATCAGCAGAATTAGGAGAATGACGTAAGGGAACGTTGCGGTGAAGTAAACAACCTTGAAAATACGTAAGATTTTACACATCAGTGGAGACATGGTACGCACGCTATGTATGTATATATACACCCGAGCGACCAGGCAATAGTTGGTTTGTCTCACGTAAAATCATGCCGAAAGCGACCAAGGATAATTCGATTTATTATAATCTTAGACTACGATGATACAATTTGCTATCGGCTCCTATTATAGTAGGGTATCTTCCTTTTCCCCATATTTAAAGTCAAGAGCTGCTGTTGTTACAGACGACAACCACTACCACAACCACAACCACAACCACAACCGCAACCACACTACCGCTACCGCTACCGCTACCGCTACCACTACCACAAGCACTACCTCTATCCCTACCACTACCACAGCCACTCCCACAACCAATACCACTAGCAAAACCAATACTATAACTTCTACTACGGTTCACGAGGTAGACACACGGACGCGGCGCGCATACCTTGCCGGATGACTTAATACCCTTCATGAGGCAGGCGAAGACGACGATCCAGGACAGGAGCAAGCAGAGGACGACATCCCACTTGATGGGACCGAGATTCGCGATGTTGTAGGACGAGACCTCGACTCCATCCTCGATCACGTTAGCTCCGAGTACCTTGTTGCTAGAGTGATGAGCAGCATCACGCGTTAATTAACACACGCGTTAATTAACACACGCGTTAATTTACACACGCGTTAATTAACACACGCGTTAATTTACACACGCGTTAATTAATGGTGCGTCAGACGAAACATGCAAGCAACAAACAATGGCACTGCCTTTTTCATGGTTATGCTAGCAACCTGTAGATTCTAGTGCAATACACACACACGCACGCACGCACGCACGCACACGCACGCACACGCACGCACACACACACACACACACACGCATTGTACGATGGTGATGATATGCACTTACTTGTAATACTCTTCTGCGGCCGTTTTCAATGTCAAACTCGTGTTGGCGATCAGATTCGTGAAGTATGTGATGTTTTCACCCCTAAAAAAATACAGCGTTGAGAAAAACACCATTTCTTCTATTTTAACATTGAATCGTTTCAAGATGGACGCCGTTTTCGTTGCTGACAAGTCAGGCAGTACGAGTGGGTGTATTTGCAGATATAGTGTATTTGTGGGTGTATAGTAGAAACATGCAACATCAATAATCGAATCCGTTCGAATTTTATTTATCCTGAGCAATTTCTTTCATTCTTAAACCACGCTATTTACGCAAAAGACGCGTGGTGTTGAAAATGTAATTAGTTTATGCTATTAGTTGGTAAATTACTATTCTATGTGGTTCAGAAAACGAGATAATATTGGATCAATGTCACTTTGACACCCTCAGCGGTAATAAATATCTAGAGATCCTGCATTGCTTGCCCCTATAGTAAATTCGGTGTTTTTTTCTGTCTATAATACGATATTATAGCAGCTACTTTCTTTCAAGATATTATTGGTGGAGGTACGGATGCGAAAGATGTATAGAATGGCATAACACACATACCTCACGTAACAGTACTTCGTGTTCCATTCATTATTGCATGTCGTCCATGGTAATACTTTTTGCATGGAGGCAAACATGTAGTATAGCGTGTAGGACATTATCACGTTGTAATAAATCGCTACTATCAGGGAGACCATGACCATAGCAGCGCCGACACCTGCGTAAACAACAGCATGAATCAAAGGTAACAGGTAGTGCTAGAACAGTAAGCGAGTCTAGATGTTATGTGCAACTCCGAGAAAGGCATTATAAAGCGTTAGTATGTACAAAAATTCCGTTTTCCCGATCGCCGTTCTGTGATCTTTGAATACAACTCGACGGAATGTACAACGGTGAATCCTGTTATATATAGGTAGGGGCGTCGTCCACCTCCCTCCCAGTGCCATGCGTCAGCGTTAAGGTGTTAATGCTAGGTTTAGGAATAGGGTTAGGGTTCAGATTAGGTTCATATTTAGGGTTAGGTTCAGGTTTAGGTTTATATTTAGGGTTATGTTTAGCACGATAAAAATGTCGAGTCTCCGCATCGTCATCACATTCTAATCGTATATTCACAAGACTCGCCTCCGTTATGCTTTATGCTTTTATGCCATTATGCTTTATGCTTTTGTGATCGCACGCGATCCTGATCACTTTGGTTACGGTAATGCACGCTCTTGCCCGTTCTGTTACCTTTAGCGATGGGCACGCATGAAAAGATGGTTAAGGGTGCCTCGCCTCCATATTGTCCCAGCGCAAGCTCCATGTAGTACATGGGCTTCCCCACCAACAGCAGCACGATTATGTATGGTATGAGAAAGGCACCTGCGCGTGACAAAAAAAAAAAAAATCAAACTTCGATCAGTATCGTTGCTGAAATGATATTCTACTACTTTATTGAACAAACGAGGTTTGGACGTTCGCCGAGGAGACCACACGCTATAACGCCGAGGATCACCTCCACACTATTTGTATATTATGCAAAATATACTCTAAAATGATCATTATGCTTATGATAAGATAAATAATTTAAAATAACAATAAAAAACGTTGTCGTCATTGTTTCGGGGGAGTCATCCTTGAGAATATTCAAGCGTATACGAGAAATTGTGAGAGTAAGAAATCTTACCGCCGCCATTATCGTAGGCGAGATACGGAAAACGCCACACATTTCCGATCCCGACAGATAGGCCGATACACGAGAGAAGGAACTCCCATTGTGATCCCCAGATTCCTCTATCGTCTTCATCCTGCACGGTCGGGTCTACGTCACCGTTCTTTGCGAGAAGAATGAAAGCACAGATATAGTCATTGATCAGTGTCTTGTCTGGTGTAATCACATTTAGACGCTCTATCGTGTTCGCTATTTCCACAACTATTCCCCTGTGTTCGCTAGTTGCGCTTCTTCTTTCCCGTTCTCTCTTACCTCAATTTCTCTATTCTCGTCCTTCCTATATCCCCATTTATCCATTCTCGTCCTTTCTATATCCCCATTTCTCTTTTCTCGTGCTCCCTATATCTCCATTTCTCTTTTCTCGTGCTCCCTATCCCCTTTCCCATATTCGCTATCCCCATCTCTCTTTTCACGTGCTTCCTATTCCCATATCTAACTACCGAGATGCCTACGCACTGTATCTATCTCCACGCTCCATGTCCCGTAATCACTTCTCCTACTTAATTGTTTGCTAGCTCCATCATTCCTTCCATGTGCGTACTACATCTATCTCTCTACTCTACTCCTACTACTCTACTACTTACTACATCTCTCTCTCTCTCCTTGTTCACAGGCACTTGGAGCGTTTCAATAAAATGTAACGCTAAATAAATACAAAATCTATTTACTACCAAAGTCTTAATGTTTCTCTGCTCTCTTTCGTCGATTATTGCCGACAATTTATATATATATATTTATGTTTTAGTGTGCGGCAGCGTGCATGCGGTGTACATGTGTGTTGCAGAGGAGCATTTGCACGGCATTTACAGGAAATTGTCGGCAATAATAGGGGAAAGAGAGTAGAGAAACATTAAGACTTTGGTAGTAAATAGATTTCGTATTTATTTAGCATTATATTTTATTGAAACGCTTCAAGTGCCTGTGTCTTTGTTCGTGTCTGTTAGCCGCATCTCTGCTAATCTGTGTTGTTCGTCTCCTCTCCTCTACCCTCCTCCCCCTTCCTTCAAGCTCACAATCAACACCCTTCCCCCTCCTACCGTAAACGAAACTAACTAACCACCGAATTCATCCTTGTCCTCATTTTGGTTGAGCGCCCGCGGTAACGAGAGAGGCTGACAATACTAGCAAAATATATGAGGTCTGATTATATAGCTGTGGTGGCGTCCACAGGCCTCGGCCCTAATTTGCACAACTTTTGTAAACACGGTGGTTACGGTGAATACGTTTCGGTTATACGCAAGAAAGATCGTTCTGCTGTGTGCGCGTGCCTGCTATGCCGGCAGTGTTTGCTCCTGTCAGGAATGTCATAATATAGACATAGTGTCATCTACATCCTGATAATATAGATATGTCTGTATTATGACACTCCTGCTGCGACGGATGACTTACCGAGTAAGGTGGCGGGGGTCCGGGTCTAGCCCCGTATCTATCCGGATCCGCGGCCGTGTACGACAGGCTCTCTATGGGCTAAAACAGACAAATACATCGAGCCTCGGTAATACTCCACGTTACGGAACAAATGTTCGTAACGCGAAATTCCGTAACGCGAACCGCGCAGGAAATGGGAATTTTCTTTGCGAAAATGACGCGAAGAAAAGCGAATTTGCGCTTCGTATCGCGAGTGGACTGCGACAAATTGCGTATATATGCGATTTCGCGTGACCGGCATTATCGTAGGGGCCTACCACGCTATCCCGCTACAGAGAATCCACACATTGTAACGCACTAACAGGTAAACCTCACAGAGGTCGGAAACCCCTCCATACATTACAACGCATTACACGTAGCTGCTTCGGTCGGCCAGCTTCGGCACTTTTAACGATCTCGACTCTACAACAGCTTAGCTCGCGGAAGCAGAGGGCAACAGAGAAAGCATTGTACTTTCCGTTCATAATAAGATAGACATGCAGAGAGCGACTTGCGGAAACATATATATCAAGAATACATAATAGAGATACTATTATATACTCTTGATATATATAACACCTAAGGTGTTTACATGACAGACGGCAACGCTGCGTCGTATATTGAATGCAGATGAATGCACAACCCGAATACCTATAGCTAACTATCTTGATGAGTGCCGACGCATTCGGGCACCACATCCTACAGCTGCACATCCCTTTCATTCGAACATCCGGGATGACGAATAAAAATTTGGGGGGTTCCAAAAATACCGTCAACGTGTTCTTTCGCTGCACCCCTCGCGCATACCTTGGCGACTGGAGCGCGAAATTGCCGGTGCGTGAGCATTGTGAATTCCAGCGCTTCCCGCGTGGTAAATATATCTCAATGACGCACACACCCGGCCGCCGCCAGCTGCGCAGTATATCTGCTGTATGTGACGTCGTGCGTCACGGCTCTACTGGCATTATTATTGACGCGTGTGTGTGTGTGTGTGTGTGTGTGTGTGTGTGTGTGTGTGTGTGTGTGTGTGT
>NW_014577345.1:51224-56224 GCF_000485595.1 Priapulus caudatus
CACACACACACACACACACACACGCACACACACACACGCACACATCACACACGCGCCGCTCGTACAGAACACACACGCACGCACGCGCACCGGCACACCACACGTGACACACACACCACACACACCACACACAACACCACACACACACACCACCACACACACACACACCACACACGCACACAACACACACAGACACAGACCGCACGCGCGCACACGGCGCACGCACGCACGACGCACGCGCACGCACGCACGCCAACGCGCACACACACGTCACACACACACACACCACACAAACCACACACCACACACGCCACGCAGCGCCGCACGCCACGCACGTACGCACGCACGCTGTACGATCAACATAGCTCTACATGTGTAGCCCCTTCGCTCCCGCTACAGGGCTGTACGATCAACATAGCTCTACATGTGTAGCCCCTTCGCTCCCGCTACAGGGCTGTACGATCAACATAGCTCTACATGTGTAGCCCCTTCGCTCCCGCTACAGGGCTGTACGATCAACATAGCTCTACATGTGTAGCCCCTTCGCTCCCGCTACAGGGCTGTACGATCAACATAGCTCTTCAGGTGTAGCCCCTTCGCTCCCGCTACAGGGCTGTACGATCAACATAGCTCTACCGGTGTAGCTCCCTTCGCTTCTGCTACAGGGCTGTACGATCAACATAGCTCTACCGGTGTAGCCCCTTCGCTCCCGCTACAGGGCTGTACGATCAACATAGCTCTACCGGTGTAGCTCCCTTCGCTCCCGCTACAGGGCTGTACGATCAACATAGCTCTACCGGTGTAGCTCGATCCCTTCGCTCCCGGTACAGGGCTGTACGATCAACATAGCTCTTCAGGTGTAGCCCCTTCGCTCCCGCTACAG
Organism: Priapulus caudatus; assembly: GCF_000485595.1. Taxonomy (NCBI): domain Eukaryota; kingdom Metazoa; phylum Priapulida; class Priapulimorpha; order Priapulimorphida; family Priapulidae; genus Priapulus; species Priapulus caudatus. The sequence goes on from NW_014577345.1 coordinate 52,108, forward strand.
GGCTGTACGATCAACATAGCTCTACCGGTGTAGCCCTTTCGCTCCCGCTACAGGGAGTTTTCCAACTGTAGCGGGAGCGAAGGGGCTACACAGCGGTAGAGCTAGTATTTCGCTCTAGTGCATATATTACAACTTTAAATACGTGTATTCGGTTAGTGGATAATAGAGCTAAATTGGTTAATTTTTACTCAACCGTGAAGTTCAAACGTACTGCTAACGTATCGCATCCTAACATGAGGCTTTTCTCAAAACTGACCAACGTTGTGACGGCTGACATACATATATTACGCACGACGGACTTAGCAGAGATAAGCCTGGGTTTTTCCCACCGCTGCATGGGTATCGTCCCAAACCCGATGTCAATGTCAGTCATTCTCTGCTGTTCCACTTTAGCGCGTAGATCCTGTTTGGCACAAATGCGCTAAGACGGGGCCCACCGATCATGACGGAGCGGCTAGCGGACGGAAGACGACAAGACCGTGACGCTAAACACGCTAGACAGAGATCGTCGATATACATGACTACGCCCCCTTGCAATCTGCTCCCATGTACGTTTCCATCAACGGGTGCGATTCTTCTAAGGTAACAGTGTATATAGGGACTGTTATAAAAACGTTTTTGTTAAAAGACGAAGCCGTTCACTTGTTTACTAAAATAAAAGCATTTATCCGATTTCTGAGAGTGCATTCCGCTGTAAATATATTGTACAGCGCCTATGTTGTGGCTCTTCTCGTGTTTATATTGATAAACCGATATGTTTCGTCGGAGATAGTTGTGTGTCATTACTTGGAAAGATGTGTGTGCGCGTGCGCGTATGCGCGCGCGTGTGCGTGTGCGCATGTGTGTGTGTGTGTGCGTGCGTGCGTGCGCGTGCGTGTGCGTGCGTGCGTGCGTGCGTACGTGTCCGTGCGTGCGTGCGTGTGCGCGTGTGTATGCCAATAGGTTTAGGTGTTATGCTGACGTTGTTTTAAAACAGGTGTGCCTAGAAAGCCGTGCACTTCATGTGTATTTACAAATTATACCTACCAAATCTACTGCGTGTACTGTACTACGACAACTGAATTTCGTGATAAACAAATACACATACACAAACGAGTGGACAAACCAGTAATAAACATGTCGAACTGGGAGTTTATATGGCCCATGCAGTGGGCTGGCTGCATGGCTATACACACGGTCCGCCTTCTGCGTGTCTTCACTATCTCGATGTCAGCTCATCCTTATCCACAATATTTTTTGTCATTAAATAATGTAAATTCATCTCAGTGGTAAAGTTAATTAATGCAAGCAGGAGTCGGTAGCAGTAAAGTTCTATATAGTATATTTATACGCCTAGTGAGAGCCCGAAACGGGCATTACACAGAATAATAATGTAGTACAAATATCTATTGCTATAAAGTTCATAGATCATCTTTTGTTCAAATTCTTTAGTCTTCGTTCACTTTTTCTTTCATACTGTTTGATTCTCTTTATGTTGAAGCATTCACAAGTTGTATGCACAAGACCTCTCCACTTCTGTCTGTAGTCTATATAGCGAGGTTGTATATATATATACATATATATATATATAGCATTTATAGCTGTAGCAAGAGCGCGGGACCGTGATTATATCCGCTATTTACATATAACCAGGCCAAAAATACAAAGGTGGAGCAAAGCGACAACGTTTAGCCAAAGCTTACAATTACTGAGGTTATCAAATAAACCAGCAGGTTCTGCACCATCGAAACTTACTGAATGATATCTTCTACACGTCTTCTAATCAAAGACTATAGCGTGTGTTGTAAGAGCGTGCAGAGCTCAAAGCGCGGCAGAACTATATGTAATGGGAAAAGTGCTACCAAAAGAGGAAGAACTGCAGTATTCTACTTATGCTATGCACTGATTTATTGCATAGCTATGTGTCGTTACAAGACACACAATAAACCAGCCAGTGGTTATATAATTAGGTTAGAGGAGAGCGCTATAGAAAAATTAGAACAATTTTGTTAATGATTGCCAAAGAAGCTCTATGGCGCATACTCTCTTTCTCTCCCTCGCACGTTCTCGCGCATTGACAGAATAGAAGTGGTGTAGAATATAATAACACCACTGACGATGAGGAGCTTGCAAGTTCATGTTTACATATCTGTTATAAATGTACCGTCTTTAAATTAATAAATAAATAAAATAAAATAAATAAGAGATAGTGCCACTAGAAAGCACAGAAGCGGTAGCCATTAATCTGGAGCTAAATTAATCGTATACAGATTAGTAGGAAACCTTTAATACTTTCTTTGAATCTGCGTACAGTGGAAATTGACTTCAATCTTCACAAATATACTCCAAATATGTGCATAGGAACATATACTCCCCTCGTGCATAGGAACATATAGAGGCAAGCCAGAGAAATAGCTATATATAAAGACTGCGTGCGCATTCATAGTCAACGCTATATGCGTTAAGTTGTATGCGTCACAACTTGCGTTTTGCGTTACTTACGTATTGTTTTTTCGTCATGATTCAGTCGGTGCAGGGCGGTGTCCCGCGGCTTGTTCTACCCAACGCACTGTCTCCGACTAGCACTGCACTTCCCTTGATAAGTTTACGTAAACAATGCCAATTAACAACGTTCGATGCTCAATTGCACTAATAGTAAGCGCTTATATGAGTAGGCTACAGCGGGGTAAATTCCAACAGAATCACAAACAGATACACGAGAACAACAGTGCGCACATCCGCTATGGAGTGTGTTTGTGCCGAGCTACTTCACAGGTGAGCGCCCACCCTTATAAGGTACGCCGCTGCTTCGCTACGTCACACTTTATATACCTGTCCTGACTGAATCGGCCTGAGAAACCGGATCCAACCTAGCTCGACGTGAATGGCTTGCACAGGCTATATATACGCACACAGCTTGGTCAGGTAGCGTGAGTAATTACAGTGTGGCCGAAGGGGTGCAATTATTAGAGGGGTCGCATCGTCGTATATAGAAAAAACACGGGGAGCGTCTATTCCTACAGCACGCGCGTGTTTTTTACAGCCGCACACACATGTATACACACGCGCACGCGCGCGCACGCACACACACACTTTTTTTTTACTTACATAGATCCCTTAAAGTTTTACTTAATTGCATATATAACGAACGAAATATGTACAGTTTTCAGCCTATGCGATTATGTAAGTAGTTCCAGACTATCTATTTGGTACGTGGGCGTGAGGTGTGCTCCGTGGGGTGAATCTATGGTTATAGGTACATAAAGTCCTTGATACATAAGTTCCTGCATATATTATATATATATATATATATACACATGTATATATATATATTATTACATAATCAGTATACAAATAAGGAGCTAGAGTGACCAGTTCAAGTGTTGTAAAAAGGATTGATCAGGAGTTAATAATAATTAATCATTAATGCCTGATTGCGATGCCGCTATATGAACTGTCTGAGTTTTGCCTGAGCAACCAGGCAAAAATTGTTTTGTTATTCCAATTTCATATCGTGATTATAGATATATATAAGTTCAATCATGTCGCTTGTATTGTATACGTACTCGTATAATATATATATATATATATCAAGAGCTCATAATAGAGAGTTATATAATTAAATCTCATAATAATTAATTATCATAATAAATTCTATTTCTATTATGAGCTCTTGATAATATATATATATATATATATATATATATATATATATATATATATATATGTATATGTACGCGACGCCTGCCCTGCCTGAGATTACGTACCTCACCCGAAACACATAATGGCGGAAGTTTGAAAAAAAGCTATATGACCGACATCTCAACAAGCCGTGTAAAATATCTATAATAAAAGAAAGTACACCACGCCTGGCCGGCTGCGAGCCCCATTACAGTGATGGTCGGCTAGTCCACTGTAAGCTATAGACAGCTCTCACTATACAGAAAGACTAAGCACTGTTAGCCAGCCCGGCCACACGTATCCGGGATCAGTATGTTGTGGAGATCTCATATCATATAGTACTTTGTTTAGGCCCGCCACAGTCCGATGCACTCCTCGCGTTCAAGGATTTTCGTAACCATTGTGAGATATTTGCATGGTTGGGGTATATATATGCATAAAGCTGGTCGATCTGTCA
>NW_014577345.1:58903-79632 GCF_000485595.1 Priapulus caudatus
TAGATATATGTATATATCAGGAGTCTATCAATATTGATCAATATTGATAGACTCCTGTATATATGTATACATTTATATATATATGTATATATATATATATATATATATGTATGTATATATATATGTTTATGTGTCAGTGTGCGCGCAATGGCGGCGGCGTGTGTTTACAGTTGAAACGCTTCAAGTGGGTACCTGTGAATCAGCACCTATCATAGAATCACCAGGCAAGACATCCATCATCAATAAATGTATTAATCTAATTAAGGATACTGTCAATTAATTAAAATTTAATAAAAATAATATATCTACGATTAGTACTGGAAGGGTTGTGCTAAGCTTTGTGTTAATTTGGTGATAAAATTAAAATAATGTAAAAAATTATAAATGAACGCATATAATCGCTAATAGATGTCGCTAGCGTTCAGCCTTTCCAATGCGATGTAGACTGGTACTCGCTCCCACCTCGATTACTCGATGGGTACCTAAGCTGAAAGGTGGGACCGGGTACCAGTCTAAATGCGATGTACCCATGCTCTACAACATGCACTGAAGGAACTGAAGAGAGGAATTATTAATATTATACTAGATTATAATCGTGGTCTACATCCTGTATAAATTACATCAGTCTAGCAATGTTACAATACATATAGTACGTCAGCAATACTAATTTGTTTGTAGATGAAGCCAACCAACAAGACTGAATGATGTCCGAACTGGCACTGCCACTGGCACTGGCCACTGCCACCGAAGCCGGCGAAGACGAAGTTCGCAGGCTGAGGCTACATAAATAACGTGACACCGTCTTACTTGCGCTTACGTGCCCTATAATACAAAACAAACTGATAAGCCATGACTAGTAGATACCGATGGCACCACTTGGCTGTATTGACACTTGAGCTACCATACAAAGACGTAAATGACTCTCACATAATGTGTGTGTGTAATAGGGCGTTTGTCTGGTAAGTTTTATTTGTGCTGTACGTATTTACTTTATTATTTTTCTACTCTAATGACAGTTACCCGCGTATTTTATAATTTTTTTCAGGTGATGGCTGACTATATGACCGTATGGTCTTTTCGTCATCCCTTCGCTGTATTGTGTACTATTCGCGTTGTTAAAATCTTTGTAATTACTAATATTGAAAGCGATAAATAAAACTCATATTTTATATCTTATATATAATCATAATGTGTAATATACGCAATTAATACAGTAGGTAAAATGTGTTTGTGTGCGCTTGGCTTTGTGGATGATCTTAGCGGACGTTTATTGTAACTTTGTTCATCAACCATTCTAAGATATTTCTTTCCAAAAATGTCTTAACTATATATATGACTAAAATCGATTAGTTAATTTCTATCTTAGCAGCAATTGGCTGATTTGCGTGGGGGGTACTGTAAGGACTTCTTCCATAATCCAGTACTTTCACTAATTGTAATAATAGGGACAAGGATCTCTATCAACTGGGTATTGAAACTTTACCACTGGAGGAAGAAGAGGAATGGGTTGAAGATGAAGACAGAAATCAGAAGGCAGCTGGGATTTCAAATGAAAAGTTGGAAATAAAAACTAATCATCCTGGGTAAATGTTATTTCATTTTTAATGTTAATGTTTTTTGACATGTAAATGTTAGTGTAGCTTCACAAAAATTTCAATGTAAATTAAATTCTTAGAGGAATAGAATACAGTTTTTTTTTATATGATGTATGTAACTAAACATTAGGAATGTCATTTCTGGGTTATCCTCACATAAGTACTATTAAACTCTCTGATTTTTACATTTTTATTGGCACTGCTAATTTTAGTATCTTTTCTTCCGTAGAAGCAATGGCATGTTCACTGCTGATGAGGAACTCATGATAGCCATGGGGTTGCCACTTGGATTTACAAATGGTGGCTGGAGGTCTGGAGAGGTAATGCTGCACATTAAATGCATGATGGTAGATGGAGACTAATTTTTCACACAAACTTGTCTCAGACATTAAAGTTGCTTAACCTCACAGCTAAATGCATATATAGACCTACTGTGAGCTCGTCTATGTTGCAAAAATTCACTAGAACTCATTTGTGTTGCTACTTTCATAACATTTCTTCTCAAAATCTAAACGAAATTACTTCTCTTACGAAAGTAGCACGAAAGTGATGTTTACACATCTGGGACACAGCGGAGCGATCGTTAACAGTTCTTTTCTATGATAAAACAAGTTATAATTCATTATTATATGTTTATTCAATACAATATTGTAAAATTTGTTTAAATCATATATTGTTATCTACATTACATATGCAATCAGGAAACAAATATAGTGTTTTTGTTCCAGAAACTATTTGCGCTATGGCGTATGGATACTATTTTTCGTTATCTGGCATTTCATGCAAATAACTTGCGTCTGACAGATTTGTCAAAATAGTCAACTTCGGAGCACATTTCTGGCTCAATGAGAACATTTCATGAAGTTTGCACACTGCAAGTATGCTCACAGTAGGTCTATATAGGCCTTTTGTTGCGAGGTCTATCCATTTTAATATCGCAATTAATTATATTGTGCATATAGGATCGATTTTTTTTTATAACATACGTATCGTTTGATGTGTTATTAATTATCAAGTATTTTAATATGTGCATTTTCCATACCTTTCTGTCGCCTCGAAGGATAAAAGTATGACACATGATGCGAGGTCCAGCAAGAAAAAACGTCAAAAGCCGAAGAAACGACATCAGAGAAGAGAAGCGGACGACTGTCTTTCTCAGCCTAGTCAGTACTGTGACGTGATCGACGGAGGTCGCGACCCTGGCGCGGCGAACACCACGGAGACGGTTGCTGCCGAGACCGTCGCCACGGCGACAGTCGCCGCCGAGACGGTCGCTGCTTGGGAGGAATACTGGAGCGTGCGTGGTGATGAGCTGGTGTGGGAGAGCTGGGTGCGCAAGTACGCCGACTACATCGATCCCGAGTACCTCGGCACGCATGGCTCCCTCTGTACTCGCGACGAACAAGAGAGCATTCCCCGAGAGGAAGCAGCGGGAGCGTCTCGCGTCGCGCGGAGCGACGAGGAGAGGGCCGTCGTGTCCGGCGCGGAACATCGCCCCGACGCCGTCGCCGGCGACTACATAGACGACTGGAGCGAGTTGTGGGAGCAGCACGTCAGCGCGACGTACTGGACGCACTACCGCCAGTTCTGCTCTGCAGGTGGCGCCGGGCAAAGAACGGCGGGTGCGGCTGAGCTCGTGGAAGCGAACGAGTCCGGTAGAGTAGGCTGGAGCGATGATACGGGAAGCACCGGTGAGCCTGTTGTCAGTTTGAATGCGGATACCCGCGGAAGCTGTGATGTAAGTGAAGCGGACAGTCATGCTCCAACCACAAACTGTTTTTGTGTCTCTGGGATAGGTCATATGCAAGCTGCTGGGTTAGGCGATCAAGTTATACCAGAGCAAGAAAGTCCGTCGGAAGGTGGTGTCATTGACGTGGACGTTCAGATACTTCCGGCTAATGAAGACACACAAACAATTCCGGTATTTCCATTGACATGTGATCACACATCACAGCAGTGTTATTCTTCTATCGAGACAGTGTCACAGAAGTTCGAATTGAGCTTGAACATGGGTGTATGCGAAACTGCTAACGATTCCAACAGGGATCTCACGCCGCTCGATGAGCCTTGCATCCTAGAATATCATCAGCAAACATACCATGGCAGTGCTCCTGGCAAGGGTGGTTGTAGTAGTATAAATAGTAAAGAGCCTGTTGATGGCAAGGAAGGTAAGGAGGCCAAAACATCAAAGTCGGAAACACCTGCTAATTCAAATACGTCATCTAATGAAAGTAAAAAGGCACAAGTCCTAAAGGGAAACAGTGTCACTGGAGGTTTCATTGGAAGCGGTGCTCATGGTGATGATGGTGAGGATGATGAACCTCCTGAAGAAAGAAGAATCCATTATAAAAGAAGGTGTGCATAATAAATGTCTAATGGTCACTCGTCTGTGTCTAAATATCATTCACAAAACGTACTGTTAAGGCATCTTGAGAAATAATCATCTCAGATTTGCTGACGCGCATCTGTTGGTCGGGGCATTCTAAACAAAATTCTAAGAACAGTTATCGGTATTCCTTTCAGCCATGAGCAGGATGACCAGGACTCGACCGTAAATGATGAAAAAGCGGAGGATGATGATGATGATGATGACGACGACGACGACGATGGTGATGATGATGACGATGACGATGATGAGGTCGATGCAAGAAAGACCTTGGACATGATGGGCTTTACATTGGAAGACCAGCAGCCAAGGTTTGCCCTCATTAAATGTGCTGGATCTCATACATCATAATTACTTAATAACTGCCAGTGACCATTTGCATATTTTCTTTTTACATTATCATGACCCTAAGCCAATTGCAGTGCCAAAATATATAAATAAATAAGATTTTTCTATTGTAGATACAAAGATTTAGCTCTGTGGACTAAAGGGCATGTTAAGTTCCATCCTAGAAACGTGGAAGGAAGATCAAAGGTCCTACTCCTGCCATCCCAATGGCAGTCGAAGAAACACACCCACATTCGCTTTGCCGAGGAATCCACAGTAGGCACTAGTGGTGCCACCTGCATGCAGAGCGAGACACTAAAAGAGAACTTTAACAAAGTTGCGAAAAAGCACAGTTCCACTTCTTTGGAGAGTGGCGTAGACGTCTGTTGCCTGCATGAGTCGGTTGCCTCGACGCAGAGCGCCTCGCGTGTATCGGCAGAGTCGAGCAGCTCATCGGAAAGCGATGTTGACATTTCCGATCTCGTCGAGTGTGAGTCGCCAGTGAACAGAACCACTCAGCATGGAGTAGATGACGACGACGTAACGGAGGAACTGGGGTTATGCGATCCGTCCGCGCTGTCACAGTGGCCTGACACAGAGGCGATGACTGCAAGCTCATGGGAGGAGAAGCCTTCGAGGGGGAAGCTAAAGAAGAGCAAGAAGCGGAAGAGACGAAATAGAATTCCCGACGAAATCGCCGAGAACAGTGATCTGATGAAGTACTGGTGCCAGCGTTACAGGCTCTTCTCGCGCTTCGACGAAGGTATCAGGCTTGACAAAGGTAAGATGGGTCCTACGCAGAAACTTTCATTCCAAAAGCTCTAGAGAACAGGGATCCGATGAGAATGGACTTAATTGCACCAGACTAAGTTGGTCTACGTCAAGAATAACATCGTTCACATTGACACGTAAAAGATTGAATTTATTCTAATGTACCCATCAAAAGCCCTCTAGTAGAACGTCGAAGTGACAGTAGGTAACAATTAGAATCTCTCCATGAACACGTTGAGGGGATAAGTAGAACGTGTGGCTGCGATGTCGCTGTTTCGTTTCAGAGTCGTGGTACTCTGTCACACCGGAGCGCATCGCAGAGCATCAAGCAGAGCGTTGTCGTTGTGACGTCGTCGTCGACGCATTCTGTGGTGTCGGCGGCAATACCATCCAGATGGCGCTCACGTGTTCATTGGGTGTGTAACTAATAAATGTGATGAAGGCCAGCCTATGCGATGACAATTAGTGTCTGTGAACTTTTTATTCGCATTCATGGTTAGCTATGGATAGCGTATAAACTACCATGTGAATATGTCCATAGTCACTGACTAAGACAGTTTGCCTTTTTAATGTTTTGAGAATGAAAGCCTTAGTGGGAGTCACTTATTGCAAAAGGCAATAACCTGGGACCAATCTGCATGAATTTAATATTACGTAGCATGAACATACAATTTATAGAATGGGAAATTTCTATACCTTATAACGTGTAACTTATGATGTCTCATATGTTTTTAGTGATTGCAATTGACATAGACCCGCAGAAACTGGAGCATGCCCGCCACAATGCAGCTGTATACGGAGTAACCGATCGCATTCAGTTCGTACTGGGTGATTTCATGCAGCTGGCACCATCTCTCTCAGCAGACGTTGTGTACTTGAGTCCACCTTGGGGTGGACCCGAGTATCTTGGAAGCGGGGTGAGGGAGACGATTATCTGACAAGGTTTATGTCATGGGCTTCTTCCACCCAAACTCTCTACTACTGTATACACAATGTTTTTTGCGTACAGATATTTTCGCAAATTCAGACTTGACGGACAATTTCGCGAGTGGTCGGTGAATTATGAATTATTCGGTGTGAATTATTCGTGTGTTGTTATTTTTGCGGTTGGGGATGTGTTCGCGAAATTCGCGAAAATTAAACCACTGCGAAATATACAGCTTATATACAGTATTTAACTGATAAATGAGAACGGGTGGCGCTTACATATCCAATTATACTTGATTGTAACTTTTTTTATTTGTGCAGGTCTTTGACCTTCAGAAGATGCCTATAGATGGATTTAAGATCTTCGAGAAGGCTAGTTTGATATCGGAGAATATTGCTTACTTTGTGCCAAGAAATTCAAACGTCAATCAGGTGAGTCCTATTTTCTTCTATAGTAGATGGACATGTGTCAAATTAACACATTTTTAGGACAAGGCAAATCTTGCCTTCAGTTTACTCCAGGGTTCGTAGCGGGTCTTCCAAAGTCTTATAAGTACTTATTTTGCCAAAAATATAATAAGGGCCCTTATTAGTACTTATTTTTGGTGAAATCTTAGAAAAGTACTTAATAGTCCTTATTTTTTCTCGACTTAGAGTAAGAATTGTTGTATATATAATACGGAATAATTAAATCTGCTGTGCAATTGTGTATATAAATATTGTTAGTGTACTTTAATAGTCGGTGATCTATCTGAAATCGTGTAAAAAAGTCTTATTTTGGCCTCAAGAAAGGGTCTTATACGTCCTTATTTCAACATGTGTCTTACTACTATGAACCCTGTACTCAGAGATTTTTATATGTATACACACGTTATGTGAATCAATGGGGATATCATAAAAATAGAAGGGGCTTACACAATATGTGATACTTGAGCTGCTAGTTATATGTTTTTAATAGATATTCAGCCTAAGGCAATACTGTATTGCATGATTTTTTTGCCAATGCTCATGTATTTACTTGTCATACTTTTTTACTGGGAAATACTCTGAATTTCTGTTTCAGTTGACATCAATGGCGGGACACGGAGGTCAAATGGAGATCGAACAGAACCTATTGAACAATAAGCTCAAGACAATTACTGCATACTATGGCAACCTAGTACATAATCAGTATGCAAATGAGGAGCCAGAGTGACCAGTTCAAGTGTTGTAAATAGGATTTATCAGCAGTTAATGACATAAACATAATTAACCATTAATGCCTGATTGCGATGCCACTATAGAGTTGAGTTTTGAACTGTCTGAGTTTTGCCTGAGCAACCAGGCAGAAATTGTTTTATTATTCCAATTTCATATCATGATTACATATAAGTTCAATCATGTTGCTTGTATTGCATGTTGTTTTGTATATGTATATTTAATAGTCATCACATTTTATGTAAAACTTTGATCTTGAATATATACAATATCTGGTTGTATGATGATGTATTGTGTATGTATTATGATGTTTAGCATGTGTGCACCAGCATACAAATTCCATGCGAATCTTTCAAATAATTGAAAAAATTCATTTCATTTCTGTTTGTTTAGGCCATTCTACCCTAAATGTTTTTTAATGTAAGCCTTTCTTACCATTTCATTGTCTGGCAGAAGCCCTGTAATCCAACACATAGTCATACATACTCGAGTTTAATCAACAGGAAGCTTTCTCTAGCATGAGAATTATTTACACATGTACATAGAATATATATTATATATTTATACAGTACATAATAACGTCATTAAATTTTTGTTAAGAAACTTATGAGAAAAACTTTAGAGGGCAATAGTAGCAATTAAGGAGGAAGCTGGACACGCTAGAATTCTGATAGTCGTTAGGGTCATTAATTAGGGTTGTAACCGTATCAAACGATGATATGTGTCATGATGAAGGCTTGATCTATGTTTATCTTGTGGCAATTGTAATTCTTCTTATGTAATTGAAATTAATAATGTATATAATTATATAGATATAGGGCTACCAACTAACTGCTCATATATGCATTTTGGCTAAGAGTGAGTAAGAGACGATGACGATAACAAAATATGTATCATTCATGACTGTATATTTAAAATATGTTGTCACAGAAGCTATATTTTTATATGGAATAAATCTAAAATGATTATCTCTTATTTGCTATTTTATTATGTTAATAAAGTAAGTATTAATATATTTGTTTCAAAGTAAAACTAAAACTCTCTCATATGGGTTTGCGATTTCTCACTAGATGACGCCACGATTGTGTCACTGTTTCAGAAGGTCAGAAGTTTCCATCCCCGTGAAAAGGCATATTTTGGAGTGAATTTCGGTCTTCTTTGAACGTATGTTATGTTATACTGCATTACACTGTTATTACGTGAAAGATAATTCTCGATATTAAGCGTTATATGTAGTGAAAATGTCGTTCCCTAGCCGTAGAAACTGATCGTACGTAGTCGAGTTTGGTCATTCCCAACACAGGCACTTGGAACGTCTCAATTAAAAAAAGTAATGACTAATGAGTAATGGGTAATGGTAAATAAACACGAAATGTATTTACTACCAAAGTCTTAATGTTTCTCTACTCTATTTCGCTTATTATTGCCGATAATTACCCGTAAATGCCTGTCAAATGCTCATCTGCAGAACTGCAACACACAAGTACACCGCACGCCCGCCCTTAGGCTTAGATACAATAATGTAACCCAAACACAGGATAGAGTTACAACGCGAGCCTATGCTTTTCTTTGGAGGAACCCCGGAGTATGTATCACAATACTCTGTATTAAACTAATATAACCTGTTACAAAATTTCGAAGCGACGAGCCGCGATATTTTGAGCGCCATTTCTGGTGACCTGTGACACTGGCTTTCCCAATGTGCATAGCGATCGACAAACTTCGGTCAGCTTTAGTGCGCTGTGAGCCCTCCGATTGGTCGGTGAATCCGCTCTTCAAACCGAAGTTTGCTGATCGCTATGCACATTGGGAAAGCCAGCGTCACAGGTCACCAGAAATGGCGCTCGAAATATCGCGGCTCGTCGCTTCGAAATTTTGTAACAGGTTATATTAGTTTAATACAGAGTATTGTGATACATATTAAGTACCAGGATAGCGGAGAAAGGGACGTGTTTAGAATAAACCCAGTTTGGAAGTTCTAGTCTCTGAAAACGCACCAGCAAACCGCCTTGAGTGATTCACTCAGGGGTTCCTCCAAAGAAAAGAATAGGCTCGCGTTGTAACTCCATCCTGTGTTTGGGTTACATTATTGTATCTAGCCCGCCCTGTGCACAAACAACATGAATATCACTATCAGAATAAGAGAGCAGGTAGGAAAGCGTGATCGCTCGATTCATTTCACACCACAGCACGAATACACATTCAACAGCTTCCATCTTGGTATCTATGTGTAGCTAAATGTTCACTTGTTTGAATTATAACTATGTCCTTTGTTCTTACCTACTCCCGCCAGAGATATCTCGTGAAATCCTGCAGGAAATGTTCTTCGTGAAAATGTAAAGAGTACGAGATGTCTGTTTATAGTTTTATACACGAGTAATGGGGCGCATTGCATGCCGGGATGAGCTGCTGCCTCCCTCCGAGCCTCTGGTTCGAGGCCCGCCAAGCCAAGCATAATGCGCGCGGGCATGACGTCACACACACATGACTACAGTGATCGATCGAAAGTACCTCCGTTAGGGATTTTCGGATGATACGTCCTCTTTACATTTTCACGGAGAGAACATTTCCTGCAGGATTTCACGAGATATCTCTGGTGGGAGTAGGTAAGAACAAAGGACATTGTTATAATTTGAACAAGTGAACATTTAGCTACAGATAGATACCAAGATGGAGGCTGTTTGGTGTGTTTTCGTTCTGTAGTCGTGTGAAATGAAGCGAGCGTCGAGCGAATTTTGCGATCACGCTTTCCTACCTGCTCTCTTATTCATGTTGTTTGTGCACAGGGCAGGCGTGCGGTGTACTTGTGTGTTGCAGATGAGCATTTGACCGGCATTTACGGGTAATTATCGGCAATAATAGGCAAAATAGAGTAGAGAAACATTAAGACTGGTAGTAAATACATTTCGTGTTTACATTTTTTTTTTTAGACGTTCCAAGTGCCTGTGATTCCCAACAACTCGCACTATTACTATTAGCCCGACCAGGCTGTGTGACTAACGTCAATATACACAGCCTGACATACATCCATTGGATAATCTTGTACCTCTACAAAAACTGCCGAACAATTACGTATATCTCAAATAAAATAATCATCTAAGCATTTCTGTCTTGTTATGTATCAAGTATAACCTTTACCTTATAGTATTCCAGCGTTGTTATTAAAACTAATACCTCAGTTCGCTCTGAACATTGTAAATTTCAAGAGACGAACCTAAATTTCACTTTAACCGCCAACCGCCATGTTTCCACTGCGCATGCGTTTCGATCGGAACGCGGAAAACACAAAACGACAACATACCATAGCGTTGCAACTCGCGTTGGCGCGAGCATAAATAAGCATAATATACTCGTATATATATAAATATTAAAACAGTGAAAACCAGGAAACGTCAATCTACAACAACTTAATAATTATCATTACGAAGATATGTACTTGCCTTGTGTTAAGGCCTACGCACTGTGAAAATCAGGTCTATTGTCGATTTTAGTCGCACCGAACATGGCGGACATGGCGGCTGTCTGGTTGTTTTCATCCAATTCATCTAAGAAAATACGCATAACTCGATAAATAAGTAGCGGCCAGTAGCGCCCAGTTACCGCGAGCAAGCCAGAGGTTTATATAGATTCGTTTGAGCTATTACATGTGACGCCAGCTGTGGCGATGTTTGGATACCGAGCCAACTACAAGTTTTTTATGGGCAAGAATTTGAAACGGTCTTCTAATCCTAGCAAAGACCGTTTCTTGGAGCTATATGACTATCACTGTCACAGTGCATCAACTAACCAGATGAAGCGTTACCCAAGCTACGAAATTGTATAATTTAGGCCTAAATCATGTCACTTGACAGATACAGGAACTAAGTTTATCGAAATTCCTTACAGATCTGCTGCGTTGCATTATTTGCTAAATCTCTAGTTTAATAGTCGACATTGTTCTTGCAGATGTCTGGAGTAATAGCAAAACTGGCACGGCCGCAGCTAAGAGGTCATCTAACATCTAGCATCAAGAAAGACATGGCTATTGCTATTGCACTCGGCCTTGCAGCCAGTATCTCTTACAAAGTGTTCGTGTCTGACCGCAGAAAGCAGAGATATGCGGATTTCTACAAGTACGGCACTACAAGTTCTACTATTAGTATTACAAAACTACCAAATCTAAAGCTATGATTATTTTTCAGTAATAAACTCAATCTATATCTAGTTGTTAAACAGTCTTAGAAATAAGTCATGAAATCTTAGCCAGTTCTGATTTGTAAAATTTTTGATTATACTATATAATCTGTAATAAAATCTGAAAAAAGTAGTCGGTCCTGCTCAGCAGTTAACAGTCCCGGACAATGGTATTGGCTGCTATTCTCAACACTGATATTTAAACTGGAAAACGTGATATCTGATAAACAATTGACATGCCTAATGGCGTAAATGCTAATATTTTACTGCTGTTGTTTCTTAAAAGCTTTCTACTTGTTGTTTTATTTCACAAAGGAACTACGACTTGCAGAAGGAGTTCGAAAGGATGAGGCAAGCTGGTGTTTTCAATTGCGCGCCGGCAGATGAATAACTGGCGACCATCTAGACTAATTTAACGTTGTTAGGTGAGTACTCACACTATAAAACTACTGCAAACTACCACTACTAAGCTTACAAATAGTACAGTAGGAGTGTAGTACAGTAACCTGCATATAAATGGTCGATAATGACAAAAAATACAGTGAAACCCCGATTTTACGCGAATTCGGATATAACGTGATGAGTCATTGGACCTGTTATTTTCCCTATTCCGGAACTGAAAAGTTTTTTGATGAGTTAAGCCGGCCTTAGATCGAAGCGACGATCGCCTATAGATCGCTCAACTAAATGAGTTTACATGACTTGTTGCTGTGGGGGGTCAGTTTATACGCTGATTTTCTTGAACCCCGTTTAAGCGCGTCCCCGCTTTTTTGCAATGACATTTTATGGACCCCAACGATCGCGTTATAACGGGGCCACACTGTAATATAAAAACAGTCATATTAGCTCTTACAAATATGTTAATTCTTTTTGCAGGAATGTGATTAAATGCCACAGGAGTAATGCCATTAATGAGTAGATGGCGCCACATGTTCTCAGATAACTGATATTCAGTACGATACTGGATTCAATCGTTATTGTTTTTTGAACGTACTAGTAATTACATCATTCAGTAAACTAGGTTTGTCTGCTAACTTATGTCGACACGTTTCAAACAACATTTCCTGTAATTATACCAGCAATAGGTAAAAGATGTAATAAATTTAAAATACGTGTGAAAATGTTTCTTTATTAAAGTATTTTGCTTAATACTATTGTGTAGAGTAGTGAGAACATGGACAAATTCGATTAGTTCGTTTGTGGGTTGTAAATTGAAGGCATGCTCTAAATGGTTTTCAAATTCATTATTAAAATGCTTTATGAGGCTTGATAATTTTAATTGATTGACGACTTAAATGACTCGATAATTGACTGATAACTCAACGATACACAAAATTCATACAAAAGACTAAGACAAATGCAAGACACGCAACTGCATGCCACCAAATGTAACATATAAAATAAGTAATAATTGATATTTAACTACATTCCCAATTTAATTGGCAGTTGCTTTGCATGTTCAGTAGTTGTGAACTGGCCCTGTCAGAAGTTGGTCCAATCTGATTGGGTATCTCTAATCATCAACTTTGCATGATAAGTTACGTCCCGCACGTCCATAATTACACGTGCAGCATTAAACGCCCTGCACATTGCGTGAACAGAAATCAATATAAAACTATGTTATGTACAGAGATGATTCAGTATACAGCACAACCAGTCCTCCAACAGATGGTATCGTGAGCACGTAAGGTTGCAGGTAGATGCGAGGTTCCGTAGTAGAAGCATCGCAGTCCTGAACAGGTTACGATCACGCACCTAACTGTCGGCAACAACTTGATCCTATTCAAGATCAATTCTAACGTTTTAAGTATGCGACCACGCATACGTTACTTCGCTCCGTAGGCGGACGTGCGGTGTGCGGTGGTGAGTAACGGCCTGCCCCCCTTTCGCGCGCCGTCGTCGTTCGTGACGCTTTCTCCCGTCGTCTCGATCGGTTGCCTAGGCAACCTTGCAGCGGCAGACGCCTGCCGACGCGTGCATTCCCTGCGTCGTGCGTCCGTAACCGTCAGTGCTTCTGCGTCGTCTGTGACCGTCTCTCCGTCGGTTACGGGCGTGTGACCGTTTGCTACCGATGGGGATCTGTAGCCCGTTGGATTCAGTGACTGGAACTTCCACATGTGCGCGCCTGTAGGCAGAAAAGTGTGTACGTATGGGATATATTATGTTCAATGATAACCAAGTATGACTTAACCAGCTATTCCCGATATCTTAATATGAGTCCTGGATTGAATATGATTATAAACAAATTATGAGAAAGGGGATGAAGAAAAGTGGAAGAGGGACCGAGGAGGAAGGGGTAGAAGTGTAGTAAATGTCGAAGTAGGAAGGGGTAGAAGTGTGGTAAATGTCGAAGTAGGAACGGGATGGGGAGAAGGAAGTATAGATAGAAAGTCGAGTACACCTACACATATCGCTGAGTCCGTGTACGGCTGTCCAGCCCAGCTCCCTAGCGGCTGCACTCGGACACGAGTACGTGGCGGCGACGTCGCCGTCCCTCCGCTCTGTGATCCTGTACGCGACGTCCCTACCCGACGTCCGCCGAAACTCAGCGACCACGTCCAGTACGGAGTATCCGTGGCCCGTGCCGAGGTTGTAGACCTGTGGCGGCATAGAGAGGTGAGTGTAGATGGTGTGTTCACTCACGGAATGTCAGTTAGACATTCATAGATAAAAAGCTACTCTAAATCCGTGTGATTAAAATAATGGTTTGATTGACGTTTTGTCGATGGCATGGATGATCTCAGCGTTGCGTGGAGAGAACGTGATTATTTACCTTGCACCCGCAACTATTTTCCAGTGCCTTGATCGCGGCCACGTGACCCTTCCCTAAGTCGACGACGTGGATATAGTCTCTCACACCTGAAATGTATAGAACACCGTACAGCTTCGCATCTCTAGCGTCCAATCTTCCTAAATTCTAGTGGAATCGTTATAGAAACAAATTTACCCTGTTTAAACGGAAACTTAAAATTCCGTAGTATTTTTCCTCTTTGTACACGCCACCGATAGAGATTGTAGGGGTATATAATATCAAGTGTAGACATCAGCGCGGCATCTGGGGACAAAACATCAACAAAAAACCATTGCCCATATTTACCTGTGCCGTCATGCGTGTCGTAGTCGTCGCCAAAAATGTTGAGGTGAGATCTTCTTCCTACTGCCACTTGTGCGACGTAGGGCATGAGGTTGTTCGGGACGCCTTGTGGGTCTTCGCCTATCTTTCCCGACGTGTGAGCTCCGACAGGGTTGAAGTATCGCAGCATCACGATGTTCCAGTCCTACCCAAATGTAGAAGGACGTGAATGGCTTCTTAATGAAGCAGAGTTAACATCGCTGTCAATAGTTGACAATACGAGTGTTCGATTCGTTGCTATGTCACCTCGGTGCCCGAATAATTGTATGAACCTAGTTCGGTAATCAAATTTCCGACTTCATTGGTATATACTACGTTGAATATGTATGTACAGATGTATTGGTCTTATATGCGTAAGGAAACATTGTATGTATTGTAAGCATCACGAAGAAATCGTCACCTAAATACTTAAATAATTACGTCATTTGACGTGTCATTGACGTTCCTCGGCTAAACAAATCAGATCACAAGTGTCATACACCATATATGCGTCCACAGGCCCTTGGAGGCTCAGGTTCCAAGAAGAGTAATTGAGCGAAGCGGCCTGTGGTAAAAGAGCGTCTCTCTCACCCTTTTACCACAGGCCGCTTCGCTCTTTTACCACAGGCCGCTTCGCTCTTTTACTCTTCTTGGAACTTGACCCTCCAAGGGCCTGTGATGCGTCGTACACCACATACGCGGCAAGTGAAATATCGTGGATGCACTGGATGGTAATTCTCACCTTGTTTGCCGCGTAGAAGTCTTTCAGAATGAGTTCGTTTATGTGCTTTGATCTGCCGTAGGGGTTTGTGCAGGCCCCCGTCGGGTGAGCCTCGTCCACGGGCAGGTACTGAGGGTCGCCATACACAGTGCAGGAGCTGGAGAACACGAGGTTGTGCACCCCATGCTGCTTCATCGCCTGCGCACGAGAAACACCCTTAGTCCATGAGCCAGACCAGATATTGGTTCCACGTCGGGTGGCAAATTCTCACTATGTAAATTCTTGATAGGCCTATATCCATAGATGAAAAAAAACGGTGAGCCCAATTCCCACTGAATCCACAGCTTAGTGGTAGTAATGACCTCTTGAATGTGGATGATCGCGTCAGACCTCGGACCCAAAATCTGGGTTCCGTGCCTTCACTTACCTGCAGTTAGTGTGACGCCGCGCGATCTCAATGTCGGTGTATAGGCTGAGACCCTTCACCAAGTCAGAAAAAAGATTCAGGGGCCCTTCGTCAGAAATTAGTTTTAACAGCAGTGAGTATTCGTCAGAATTCCTCGTCTTAATATTACTCTGAACTTTGTCTTTTTCTCGTAGACCGGACCTCGATACACTGTGCATGGGAAACCACGTTTCTGTCATCGGTCTACGAGAAAAAGAATGTTTTGACTAATTTTGTTTCTGACAACCGGCCCCGGACGTCTATCGGCGACCTTTCACGGCATTCGTGAATAACGGAAGTTTCCTGGATATTTACCTGGATGTCACCTGTCATAATGACAAGTTGCTAGTGGTTATGAATGGCTTGCGAATTAGTGACAATGTTGTGAGTAGAAGAACTTGCCTCGAGGAGAGTCATTGTTCCTCCTATGTTCGTCTGGTAGTACTGCAGTGGTATATCCCACGACTCTCCGACGCACTTTAAACCCACGAAGTGAATGACGCAGTCGATTTCGTGCTGAAACGCATAGCAAGTAATTCATATCCTACTTTTACGTGGCTGCGAGAAACACCGCATTGTAATTGGTGCAAGGATAAGCGACTTGCTTTGACATAAAAACCAATATTGCGCGTGTGGAAATTAATGTTGCCCACTGCGACCTAACATAAACCATTATATACGTTATATTCGTGCGTACAGAGAGATATGCGTTGTAAGGATAGCCGTGTATGAGGGACGGTCGTGTATATATACCTCTTTAAAGATTCTGCACAGAGCTGCTGCGTCTAGCACGTCGGCTTCGTAGAAGATTAGAGCTTCACCGATGATCTCCTCGATTCGATAAATGCATTCTGTAATATGCATATATTCATATAAATGCATATATATGATGTCATTATAATATCATTAAACATACATGATGTTATATAATATTTTAATATTATAACATTATATATAATATTAAATTGATTGTCATGTGGTAAACCATACTTAATTTATTTATAATGTGCCGTGCGCGTCGCTCAACCGGTTATCTGTCATCCTAACGCAACTCTCACAGCCTATACAGATACATGATGTTATATAATATTTTAATATTATAACATTATATATAATATTAAATTGATTGTCATGTGGTAAACCATACTTAATTTGTTTATAATGTGCTGTGCGCGTCGCTCAACCGGTTATCTGTCATCCTAACGCAACTCTCACAGCCTATACAGATAATGATAGGTATATATAGTAGCATGTCTATATATATATATATATATATATATTATAATATATATATATAGAGAGAGGGAGAGAGGAGAGACGAGGTAGAGATGAGGAGAGAGAGAGATGTGCAGTGAGAGAGAGAGAGATAGTATTGATATTACCTGGAATAGTTTGGAAGTTATCCGCACGATGGCGATGTAGGCCTGCCTTTTACCGCCTCACAGACGGCGTGGACTGCTATATAGCCTGTCCGACCCTGTTGACAGCATTCTGCCGTTCTGTTATGCCTCCAGAAATAGCGGCTCACGTCGCGTATAGACCTGTGCGCGGACAAACTGGCATGTCAAGTGGAGAGCATTTCTGTTACATCTATCAAGAGTCATAATAGAGTCTTGTTTTATGGACTATGATTTATTGCGCCATGGAAACAGCAGCGCACGCCCGAAATTATATGCACACGCCGCGCTGCTCGCGCACTCTCTCAGTACACCGGGACGCATATACAGACCGCTGCGCAACACGCACTCTTATACACAACGCACGCACATAACAGACGCGCGCACACGCACATCTTATACTACACGCAGCGCCATATACAGACGCGCGCACACGCACACTCTCTTATTTAACACGCCTACGCAAATACACAGACATGCGCTGCGCACAGAATAACGCAAACACGCAACAAACAAAGCATACACACGCGCTCATGACCGATATCAATAACCAAGTTGATCTGCAGCTTGCACTGTCACGATAGATACAATCAATGTAACCTAACAAGGTATAGGTTCATTACCTCTTAACCTTATTTTGTTGGTGTTACTTATTTGTATCTATGTCACCATTAGATATATACACGCAATACAATGCTGTTGTATATATCTATTGATGTCAGAATGCGGATGATCATTCATTTAAACGAGTCAATTACGATCAGTT
Source organism: Priapulus caudatus (assembly GCF_000485595.1). Classification (NCBI taxonomy): domain Eukaryota; kingdom Metazoa; phylum Priapulida; class Priapulimorpha; order Priapulimorphida; family Priapulidae; genus Priapulus; species Priapulus caudatus. The sequence continues at coordinate 76,721 of NW_014577345.1, forward strand.
GTGTCTGTCATGAGAGATCCTCGGGGCAATGAATGAGGAATTGCCGGCGCGTAAGACTATTGGGGTTAAAGTTGCCAGGTATATGGCAGTAGCTACTCACAGTTCTTTGTTGCGTCTGGTTGTCTCTGTTTCTCTCTTCTCTCTTCTCTCTCTCTCTCGCGGCTCTCTCTCTCTCTCTCTCTCTCTCTCTTCTCCTCTCTCTCTCTCCTCTCTCTCTCTCTCTCTCTCTCATCTCTCTCTCTCTTCTCTCTCTCTGCTCTCTCTCTCTCTCGTTGGTTCTCTTTCTCTCTCTCTCTCTCTCTCTCTCTCTCTCTCTCTCTCTCTCTCTCTCTCTCTTTCTCTCTCGCTGTCTCTCTCGATCTCTCCTCTCTTTGGTTCTCGCTCTCCCTCTCTCTTACACAAACAAACATGCGCTCTTTCTCTCACACACACACAACACACTCTCTCACGCGCGCGTCAACTTCTCTCGCTCTTTCGCTTCCCCTTCTCTTTCCCTGCCTCCTCTAGAGCGTGATACATCCTTACCTCTCGCGTTGGTCGGGAGCATTGACTGTTACGCTCTGTTAGATCTGCTATTATCATAAGCAGTACCAGTGCTACAAATCAGGAAGTAAACTGCATTCACTGGGATGAGCGCGGATCGCCTGACTGCACCCAGTGACTGAGTGCAGTCAGGCGATCTGCGCTCATCCCAGCTTATGGCAATGTACGAGACCATACATAGCGTATTTTTAATCAGGAATATTTAATACAGTGGTCTCCGCTTTACCGGGACATGTCGGAAATTAATCATAAAAATGTACCGATTAAGCGGTGAAAACATAACAACGTCCGTAAGAATTGTTTTTCAAAGACATGCTGTTTAATCAACCGATATGCACCCATTTATCCGTGTCCCAATAAAGCGAGGACCATTTTAATATTCTATTATTCGATGATTCACATGAAAAGTGTAATGTGTAGCAAATTTACGTTTAGTCAGAATTGGATTCATCAGATGCAGCTAACATTCAAAGACCCCCTATCATAATTGCGCCCCGCCTACTCATGTTATTGCGTCCCATTACTGTATCGTGTAATGATACTACTGCACATGCGCACGCACACACGCACGCAAGCACGCACGCAAGCACATGCTTGCACTGCGCACACGCTTGCGCTTGCGTAGAGGGGGGGGGGGTGTCAACGTCTTAGCATAATATATTAGCTAACGGACGAAAGAATTTTGATGTCAATCTATTGCATGGTGGCTGCGCGCTTTCGGTAACTTCGATGCGCTCTTTACTATAAACGTAATATGATGATAATAATAATAAGAATAATAATTTACAAAAATTGAGCGTCGGGAAAGAAGTCCCAAATGTGCTTTGTGTTGTTCCGTCGTAATTCCATTTTTATCATGAATTTTATCAATTTATTGTGGTTAATATTGCCGTCAACTGCTGTTTGTTGTAGTTTAGTCTACTAGTAAAAAATTCAGAAGTTTTCACTCGTTGAAATATCTCTTCCTCGTAGTTGCTCGGTCACGTGCGTAGCCCGTTGCGTAACATTTGGCCCTCCCGTGGCATTTATCGGAACTACGAACACAAACAAACATGGCATCGAGGTAAGTGAAGTGGCAAACTTATGGGGATTTCTTCCTCTTCTTTTAAAGTTTAACGTTATCAATGTGTACACTAGGTGTAAGGTTAATGAGGAAGAATATAAAATAATACCAAATTGCACATTTTAAAGAAGCTGGAACACTCATTCTGATAATGTAAATGGTTGTCCAATCTGGCCAGATGGCATTGCCAGGTATCTTACTTCAACTTGGCAGTGGCTACGGGTACGGTAGCCGAATGTCTCGAGGCTACGGTTACGGGAGTCCATTCGCTTTCATACTTAAGGAGACAAAGATGGCGGCGCTGGCGCCAGATTTCGAAATAACGCCTTGGGAAATAAATTCACGATTTGAGAGTTTAGATGAGCTAGAACCCTAACCGTAGTAACCCTAAACCTAACCCTAACCATAACCCTAAACCTAACCCTAATCCTAACCCGAACCCTAACCCTAACGCCAAAAAGGGGCTTCGGCGACCGACGGCTACCATACCCGTAGCCACTGCGATCTTACTTCCTACTCCTAGCATCACTATCGCTCGTAGGGTCTATGTCCCCCTGACCTCTGTTTGACCTGGCTTGTTTAGCTATTTCTGACTAACCCTAACCCTATATATATTAGTCAGAAATAGCTAAACGAGCCAGGTCAAACAGAGGTCAGAAGAACATCTAGACCTTATCTCAATATCTGCATCACTAATACTTACTCTTAGGAAGTTAGGGCTGTAACGATCCACCGAAATCGAATCGGATCGCGATTCTCTTCCCTCGATCCGATCCTCGATATTTTTCCCCGTATTTTTGATTTGATCCAAGCTGCTCCAATTTTAGACTGTATGCATCGGCCGAAGTGTGTATGAGACTCGTGCTCTGATTGGTCAATAGTCACGACTCGCCAGTCAGCTAATCAGCGGCTACAGCACATCGCTAACACGTTGTTTACATGGCTCAGTTTCCCGAGTTTGAGAACTACACCGTACAGATTTAATTGTTATTACTTATATTAAATTTGTCAATCTTATTGCATTTTGGCAAGGTGACTGTGATTCTATGAATCTCTAATGTTTATTATTTTAAGTTTCTGGTCACTTTGTCACTGACTTATTTTTATTATATTTTGCTGGCAAAGCCTTGTCCAGTAGCCCGAGTACTGGAGTAGGGCCAAATCCTATTTGACACCCCCCAGGTTTAAAAACCATTTTTTCCTCCAATAGATGGCGGCACTACGCTATATACTGTGGAGTGTTACTCACCAATGTTACTCAGCGACTGTCAGGGGAAAAATAAAAAATTTTTCCGGGGCTCTTTTT
>NW_014577345.1:79999-83088 GCF_000485595.1 Priapulus caudatus
ACTATCAGTATCAGCTGGCATCTAATATATGCATCTGATTTGATGACTGTACACTATAAGTCACTATCTTGTACGCTGATCGTCATGTTACAATATCCTTTCAACTACATCACGGCATATAATTGAAATTAGTACGATGTCAGACATTTGCCTGTTAAGAACTTGCACCCCTAGCACTATAGCTTGTTTGATGAAAAAGTTCATTTTATACTTGCAGTTGCACTCTGATCACTGCTTTAGCCCTCATTCGGTCGTTTAAACCTTATAGCACATGGCTTAGGGACCATCAGTAGGGTTAATCCCTATTGTATTGGGTTACATAACTATGTCTAGGCACGTGACATGCTCCACTGTGGCAATTACAACGTGGTATTTCTCACAACCGTGAAACAATTTCAAATATACAATTCTTATCTAGATTGTATTGCCTTGCACTACATTAATTGAATGTATATCTATATTGCATTTCAGAGAGCAAGAGCAGACGTGGTGGGAAGACTGGTTGCAAACAGCTAAAGAAAAGGCAACACCATTTAGTCTAATTTATGATATCATACTCATGATTTAAATTTTGATATTCATTTTGATAACCGTAATTCTTCCGCTGTCAAAAATTACAAGTTGTTTATTTCATTGCAATGTATATATCTTCAGGTAAATGAAATTCTGCCCACATGACAAATGCCATTAGTTCCAATGAGTTACAGTTAACCAATTTTTTTTGTCTTTTATTTAATTTAGACTACAGAAGCTTATGAGCTAGTTAAGAATGACCTTGAAGAGTTTTCCAAAGTCATGAAGGCTGACACATCATCAGCTGTGGTTAAAACAGCTGACACGATTACAGAGAACATCAAGGTAGCTGTAGCATCAAACACGTTTACCTGTACATTCTCTCATTTAAATTTCGGTGCAGTTCATTGCAATTGAATTAACTTTGCAAAAAGTGTGTAGCCGTCTGTGATAATCTATGTACTTATCTGCATAATGAACCGTGGAGTAATTTTCCATGATAAGTGTTATATTTCGAATCGTCCATAGTCTCTTCTGCAATCTCATACATCCAAACCGACAATCCATTTCACGCAGCCGGAGAATCTGGCAGAGAATTCTTCTGCAGTTTCCGAGCAGCTCAAACACGGACTCCACAATATGCTGAGGGGCCTGACATCTGTGGCAGCTGCGGCGGCCACCAGCGGCACTGTCCAGGACGACGTGGTGGAAATCGCTGCACCTCCTAGTGGGAGAGGTGTCGACGCAGTCTTCAACCCCATGCAGGTATGCATAGGAGATAATCCGTCTCACCTTCCGTCCTCACTTTCGTCTTCTGACCTGATGTCACGTGCTTGTGTTGTGGGGTGAGGTGCAGGTTGTCAACCAGTATAAGGTGATTGGCATGTTTCTGCTGTATAATATCTAATGTTAAATTATAGCTCCTCTTCAATTCGCGTTCTTACAATGATTTCAGGCCCGACTGTACAAGATTCAAGTGAATCCTGACACGTACTGCAGAGAGCCGGAGGGTATTCCAGACGAATTTGAATGCTGGCTGATGACATTTGACCTTGACCTATTTAAGGACGAGGTCTCGGACCTGCTGGTCAGTAACCAGAAGCTACGGTCGCTGTACACACGGCTGGTGAGTTGTTGACTGATCCGCTGATGCGATCTCTCTCTACATTGTAAACCAAAAATTTTTTTTAAAAATCTGGTTGGCAGGTTCACACTGAACTATCTGCCGTGCCACGGACTATCGCTTCTTCATTGTTCAGGTTCCAGCAGTCGTCTCTCACGCGGAGTTTTGGCAACGTTACTTCTACAATGTACATCAGTTGGAGGTGGATGAAATAAGGAAGACTGGCCTGAAGGAAAGAGCGGGAACAGCAGGCATGCAGGAGGATATAGGGTGGGAAGACGATGGTGGGTTCCGTATTGCAGTAGGTCACTCCATCAGTTTGTGGTTGTTTTACAGGCAAGATTTGTGATGAGAGCCATATATAGAAGATGTTAGAAACCTGTAGACCATCTAAAAGGATTAATGTATTCATAATGTTTATCATAACATATTAATATTTTTTGCAATTCTCAAAATGATTTTTTTTTGACACACAGATGAAGAATGGAGCATTGTAACAAATCAGTCGGCTATTCCATCTAATGACGAACCCGCAAAATTGGTGATTGATCAATTCCCTCAACCATCAGAAATGGAATCAATGATGCCAACTGCCAAGAGTGACTGCAGTCCAGTATATTTGTTGTCCAGTGATCTCGAGAGACTGGGAACTGTCGATGATGGATCGGGTGAAGCAAACACAAACACTGCGAGTGTGAGCACAGACAAACCACCTGTCACCAGAAAAGACGCAGAAGTAAACGAGAATGCTTGTGAACGCACATTGACAAGTGAGGCTCAAGTCAACCTCGAAGCGCATACACTAGACACGACCACATCTCACACAACAGTTGAAGTGCCTACAGAGGAGCCAAATGATGCAGAATCCTGTGCACGCGATATTGAAGAAACAAAGGCCCATGAGAGCCTTGTGAGTCCTGCTGACGTGGACGAAGATGCGCGAGAACTTAAGACAAAGGATAAGGGTGACATGGTGGTCGTTGGTAGTGGTGTCTCCTCTGACACGTCGGAGAGCAACCCAACTAAAGGTGAGTTGTTTGGATCATGCCATGCATGAATGTAACACTTGTATGTCAGCGATGTAACTGTATGTCAACTGTAATAGGTCGAGTTGGTCATCAAACATACACAAATTTAATATTCGAGTTCTGTCTCATGGAACCCCACTCAGCGACTTTAAGATCTTAACATTTAATGAGTTATTGCATGCTCATTCACAACGCAACGAGTTATTCAAATAGTGTGTAAAGTAGTCGGCCTTAAAGTGATTACGTCACCGTAAATAGTAAAAAATAAAAAAAACATTTTCACTTTTTCACAAAATATAAGTCATTCTGTTCACTTTTTAAGGTTAAATTGCTGCATTATACTTCTTATTGTATCCCCCACGCCGAAGTCGGCGGGGATACTATGGTTTCATGTCTCCCCAGCCGCCGCCGCCGCCGCCGCCGCC
>NW_014577345.1:83098-84849 GCF_000485595.1 Priapulus caudatus
ATCTTGGGGGGAAGGTGAGCAGCGTACCAAAACCAGGTCATTACGACCTTTATCTGACCTTTACCTTAACCTTGACCATATTTTCCTTCCGCTATATAACTCGGCCCCTAATTGACCTAGCGCTACCAATTCTGGTATACTTACACATCTTGGGGAGAAGGTGTGTCGCGTACCAAAACCAGGTCATTACGACCTTTATCTGACCTTTACCTTAACCTTGACCATATTTTCCTTCTGCTCTTTAACTCGGCCCCTATTGACCTAGCGCTACCAAACTTGGTATACTTACACATCTTGGGGAGAAGGTGTGTCGCGTACCAAAACCAGATCACTACGACTTTTATTTGACCTTTACTTTGACCTTGATCATATTTCCCTTCTGCTCTTTAACTCGGCCCCTATTGACCTAGCGCTACCAAACTTGGTATACTTACACATCTTGGGGAGAAGGTGTGTCGCGTACCAACACCAGGTCACTGCGACTTATTTGACCTTGACCTTGATCATATTTTCCTTCCGCTATATAACTCGGCCCCTAATTGACCTAGCGCTACCAAACTTGGTATACTTACACATCTTGGGGAGAAGGTGAGCAGCGTACCAAAACCAGGGCACTACGACCTTTATTTGACCGTTACCTTGACCTTGATCATATTTCCTTTCCGATCTATAACTATGCCCCTAATTGACCTAGCGTTACCAAACTTGGTATACTTGCACATCTTGGGGAGAAGGTGCGCAGCGTACCAAAACCAGGTCACTACGACCTTTATTTGACCTTTACCTTGATCTTGACCTTCATCATATTTTCCTTCCGCTCTATAACTCGGCCCCTAATTGACCTAGCGCTACCAAACTTGGTATACTTACACATCTTGGGGAGAAGGTGTGTCGCGTACCAAAACCCCTAAGGCAACCAATTTTAACATACTTGCACATCTCAGGCAGATGAGTTCTGTAACAAACCTTTGTTTTTGTGACTTATTTAACTTTACCTACCTTCTACGTCCTTACAGAGATATTTCATTCATACTTAACTAGATCACAGGGGATACATGTAGTTGGCGACAACTGCCCTTTCTAGTTTTACTATATTGTTCGATGTGAAGATACACTCGTGACGCATACATAGCCCATAGCAAGCAATTAATGTCAGGAACACTAATATCAAATCGACCAGGTTTTTTGGATTTTTAACTAGTTGAGAAACAATCTTATCCGGTAAGAATTTGACGATACGTTTAGTCCCGTTAGTTCTTACTTTGAATGTAAAAGAATGGCTACAAAAATTTTACAAATTTTACCATAGAAAATTCGTGACGTAGTCAATTTAAGCTTGAAATTACTTTTGTTTCCACGACAGAGGCTGCGAGTCTGGATGATTGGGATGAGGACCTTGACATGACGGATGCTGAGCTCAGCCTGGCCCAGGAGGCTGCACAACAGCTGCTGGCCTCTGGTGGTGTTAACGAGGTAAGTGAAGATCTAGCTCATCATCTCGGGAAAGCTCCTTTACAGTGGCCAGGGGCGTAGCTACCGTAACGCAGATATGCAGTTACGTACACCAAGCCTTTTATTTTTATTGGAGAGAGAGAGAGAGAGAAAGAGATAGAGATAGAGAGAGAGAGAGAGAGAAGAGAGAGAGAGGAGGAAGAGAGAGAAGAGAGAGAAGAGAAGAGAGAGAGAGGAGAGAGAGAGAGAGAGAGAGAGAGAGAGAGAGAGAGAGAGAGAGAGAGAGAAGAAGTAGAGTA